>NW_027202336.1:0-250000 GCF_024711535.1 Dipodomys merriami
TGTGACCATGGTGAGAGAAGCAGATTTATCTGGGACTTATTCAAAACACCATTCCAAGCACTGCACCTGCACTAGAGTATTTATAGTCCTCATGACAGTTCTGCAATTTAGGAAAGGAATTCAATATATCACTCAAAAAGACCTAGCCAACAAGGCCAAGCAAATTTCCCAAGTACCTAAGACTGACCATAATTCAAATCCAGTTTTCCACAAGGCATATCTGAGGCAATTTTTTAAATGTCACATTCATTACCTTTTAAGAACTATGGAGTAGATGAAGCCACATTATCTTCTTCATTATGGTTATAATGGCAACAAAATTGCTACAGAATATAAATATTTTTAAATGAAAAGGGTATGGGTAATGACTTTGTATCAAATGATCTTTGTATCAAATAAAGATCGGTTTAATTTCTAGAGATATAGCTGAATGAACATCATACAGCTTTCAATGTTTGTGGAAGTAATTGGTGTAATAGTTTAAGGAGTAACAAATCCATGTCAACGACACCTATGCTTATGAACACAGGCTTTTATCATTAAGTACCTTGAATGCACATGGAATAGTTTGTTAGTGATATATAATCCAAAAGGAATATTTTTTTGTGAATAGGTACTTTGTTGTACTAAAAAAATCTATTCACTGTTCTAAAACATGTATTAATTTAATGGATAGTATTGTTATTACTATAATGTATGTATAATATATGTAATGTTATTATAATATATAAATGATATATGTATAGTATAATTACTGATATTCTATTACTACTATAAATTATATATGTATAAAATTTGTTTTATTATTATACTGTGAAGGATACAAGGAATGACTTTATTTAAATAAACATATTTGTATGTTTTAGGTGCATAAGTTATTTTTGTGCCAGTACTGAGGTTTGAACTATGGCCTGGTGTTTTCCTTGAACCATTTTGCTCAGTGCTAGCAGTTTACAACTTGAACCCCAGGACAACTTCATACTTTTTTCTTGGCTAATTGTCTGTATGAGTCTCAGAGTTATTTTCTGTTTGGGCTAGCTTCAAACAGCTATCTTCAGATCTCTACCTACTAAGTAGCTGTGATTATCCGTGGCATGTTCTTAAGTCATTATTATTGAGTGTTCAATAATATTTTGATATTTCATTTCTAAACCAATTCAGAATAAACAACTACTTATTGGGTAAAACTTTATTTTGCAACAGAAACTGTAAGGACCCTTACTTTAAAATCAGTTTTCAAAGGTATTGCTAGTATAATTCTTTGTCTTACAAGCAGAAAAATTACATAAACATCCCTATCTTAACCGTCTCATTTTCAACAGTATACAAACTACAATATAAACATTCATCTTCCAGAAATCACACCTCTCTAATTACATATTCACCTTTGATTATTCTCCACATGATTATGAACATCCTCTAAGATAGGCTAAACTTATCCACTAGAGTCAGCCTACCACAGCAAACACATTGTAATACTTACTGAATAAATTTGCTTGTCCTCATCCTTATCAGATTTGCAGCTACTTCAGTAAAGAGTATTTTCTGCTGCTTTGCTTGTAGAAAACATCATCCTGTTCTATTTTCCAGCAAAGAAACTGTGGTTGGCAGGCTTGAGAACTGTTAGATTCAGAGGTTCTTTAGTTTTGAATTTTTCCTTTTCTTTCTTGGTAGGTAAGTTGGAATAAGAAAAAAAATTAAGCAGTGTAATTTAGTTTAAATGAAAAGACATTTATTTGAAAATGTATATGTCTGAGTCAAGCAGAAAAGTTCAGATAAGTTGATGTTAGGAAAATGAACCCTAAGATATGTATTCAAATGTTTTTTTTCTTTCAGGTGATAGTTTCTAACACATTTATAAGATTATTTCTTTCTTGCTTTGTATGTCCCTCCCTCATGGTATAACCCCTGCTTTCACTGTATTTGAGGTTGGTATAATTTGTGGAGGGGAAGGGAAAAAACAAATCGTTTAAATAGGTATACAGGTGGATTCATTGCAACAATGAGATGTACAAGTAGTTATGTGGAAAAACGAACTTTACAACTTTGATGGGTGGGGAGACTAGGATTGGGGGAGGGGTGAGGGGAGGATGGGAAGGGATGGGAAAGGGAAACAAAGGAGGAGGCTACAATGCATGATTGGAAATGTACTTATTATCTTGACCATGTAATTGTAACACCCTCTGTACAGTATTTTCACAATAAAAATGAAAAAGAAAGAAAATACTACAAGTTATTGTTATTTAAATTAATTTTTAATTCAAAAAGAATAGGGTTGGGTTTAGTGGTGCTTGACTTACTATTTAGAAGGCTGAAAGTTGAGGATCATAGTTTCAAGACAGACAAGCTAAAATGGACCATGGTACTCACAGAGAAGGTGAAATGGACTATGGTACCCTTACCTTCAACTAAGAACCAAAAAGCTAAAGGTGGATCTGTGGCTCAAATGGAAGAATGCCAACCTTGAGCAAAAAAGAAAAGCAAAAGGACCTGAAATTAAGTCCTAGCTCTAGCACATAGATAATATATATATATATATATACATATATATATATACACACATACTATATGTATATATGTATGTCAATATGTAAATTATATATGTATATGTATGTATATATAATTATATAATAAATTATTTGCAAGTGTCAACTATATAAAAGCAAGCATTTAGTCTTGCTCTTAAAAACAGAATCATACACAATTGTGAATCCCTGTGATTTATAGGAGCCAACATATATAGAAATGTAAATGACTAGATTAGGAAATTAATAGAATGATTTTTGTTATAGAATAGACTGTATGCACAAGATTAGGCAAATGATACTAAGTCTTATAGTACAAGAAATCGCATTTAGATATGGACTATGCCACTCAGTAAACAGGTTGATCAGGAAAATATGATAGCTATATGCATATAAATATGCATATGTGTGTATAAACATTCACAGTGGAATTTTATTTATCCATTATAAAGAATGATAATGCATCATTTGCAAAGAAAGGAAAGAAATTGGGGGAAATCATGTTAAGTGAAATATGGGAAGAAAGTCAAACCCAGGGAGATATGTTTTCTTTTATATAGGAAGGTAGACATGATCAGGATCAATACAATATGCACACTTTGGGGTGGAATCCAAGTATACACCTAGTTATGAACTGAAATATGGTTGGTTCAGAGAATTTAAATAATGTAATTCCTTAGACTAGCTAACTAACCTTCCAACAAAATAAACACCAGGAATCAAGTACTCAGAAGTAGGGCTGGGATCAAGGTAGGGAGAAATAGATATATGAAGCAATAAAGTGGGGATAAATGCAATGATCTAACTTAATGCATATCCCATAAAATGAAGAAATTGAGGAAAAGTTGGTAGTGAGAGCATTGGGGAAAATTATGAAAGAGGTGACATTGATCAAGATCCAGTGTACTCATGTACTCATGAATTGAATGTCAACTCCTATGTACATGTTGAAATCAAAATAAACTTTAAAAGCCCAATATTCGGTATGCTTATGGAAATATTACAGTGATGGTGGTTCTCTGAATAACTAACCAAGAACGAAGAGTTCAAGAAAGTAAGTAGCAGAAAGGAAATCATGTTCAGCTGGGGAAGAAGTTTAAGATGGGGCAGATTAATGAAAACAGGAAGGGATAGCAAATACAATCATAATATTAATGATACATATGTAAAAATGGAACCAGGTAACTTGGAGGATGGGTAGTGTTGGGAAAGATGGGGTAGATCAATGTAACACTAATCAAGATGCATTATACTAATAAACTCATTGAATTGAAACCTCTTTGCACAACAACTTTATGATAAATACAAATGAATGAAAACAAACACAAGAATTGAATTTGTATTCCATTTCTTATAGCACAAGTAATATATAGTAAGCTATAATTTGGACAAAATACAAAATTAATAAACTACATGACAAAATAGGAAACTGGAAATATGGGTAATATTGCCTTTGGAAATATACATGCCTTATACATTTCAAAAATATCAATATTGTGATTACTTCGATTTTCTTTTGAAAATAAAGTGATCTATAAACTTTGACACACGATTATCATAATGTTTAATAATACATAATTTAGCTAGATTTCCTAAGAAAACCATTTTTATTTATCTTATATTATAAAATATAAGGAACTGTTATGACACCACTATACTGTAACACAGATACTGAAGGTTCGCTCTTAAATCGCTCCACAGGAGACTGTTACATATAAGCTGCTACAAGTTGCAAAATCCCAAATATAAGTTAAATTACTTAGAAGGAAATGGTAGGAGGACAATTATTATCGTTCACAATCAATATCAGCCTTGGACATCCTGAAAGAGAGTAAGTCAGAGACAAATGTGTTTGTTTCACCAGGCCTCTACTTCCAAACTAGAAGTGTTGGAAAGACCCATCATGTCAACCTACTACTAAAAGCCAGACCACTAGATAGTCAGATCCTCTAAGACTCCTACATGGAAGACTATCTCTGACCCGCATGCTCTTCTTTTCACCAAAGAAACAGTGCATTTAGTAATTTATGTTTTTTGAATTTAGATAATGAATGAACATTTTTCATACAAATCAAGTTTGAAATACCTTTGATATATTTTCCCATGCTTAAAACTAGCAATACAATAAATAATAGTAGCCACAACTTGGAACTTTTATGCATCAATGGAAAAACAATCTTGAAAAAATGGATTCTGGGAAGAACCTATTAAATCCAGGGATGCATCTATTTTACACACAATTGTTCAAGTGGAAGGAAGGCCAACATAGTTTCATTAAAGTAAGAATTAGTCAAAGGTCTGCACATCCACACTTAAAAAATATTATATTTGTTTTAAACTTGCTGATTGTACTCTAGGTAGACTTTGTAGACTTGGTTATTGTTGACAGACAAAATCTACTTGAGTGAGACATAGGAACCTTAAGCAAGACTTCCTGATAAAGCACATGGTAAGTTAGAAGAGGAAACCAGAGTCAAAAAATGAAACTTACTTTTTGTTGGTCACAGCGCATGAACTCAGGGACTGAGTACTGTCCTTCAGCTCTTTGGTTCAAAGCTAGCCCTCTCCAACTTTGGTACAGAGTATCACTTCTGATTTTTTGTTGGGTAACTAGAGAGAAATCTCATAGACCTTCTTCTCAGGCTAGCTTAGAACCCCCATCCTCATATCTCCGTCTCTTGCATATGTAGGATTGTAGTTATAAGCCATCAGTATCCACCACCCCCAAACGGAAACGTTTGAGATTCTAATAAGTTCAATTTTCAGTGAAAACCTCAAAAAGTATGGCAAGGAAAGACCTCCTAGAATTGTTCTTGCTACTAAAGAATTGAAGCTACAGAGTGAGCAACCAGGAAGTTGTCTGTTTGTATAGATGCAAGTCTAGAAGGGTGCCATTAATTTCAGTTATTTTTTTCAATATATGATCTTCAGTACAAACCTGAACTTGTTGTCACAATGCATCTACCTCTTGGCATGAGCTGAGCCTGGACCTATTCTACCTCAAATGCAAGAGATGCAAAAGAATAGCTCACAGTTTTGGAATGAGTTTCATCAATGTACACCAAATATGCATATACTTCAGTCGAGTTGACCATGCAGATGAATCTGTTTTTCTAACCTTCTTCCATCTTCTATCATTCACCAGCTTTTGATGAATCTCATTTTGTACCTCTTTATTCAACTTCTCAAGATAATTTCTTATTAAGCTTCTAAAATTGTCTTTTCCCCCAATTGTTGCCTTCTTAACATTGCCTCAAATTATAAACTATATATGATTGTCCTGTATGTGTTTACTGATATATTTAAATTTTGGTCTACCATCCACATATTATAGGATATCTTTAACCTGCTATAACTGCTCTGAAAATCATTATGGAGGTTCCTCACCAAAGCAAAAACACAATGCCATAAAACCAAGTGAAATTAAAATTGTGTATATCCAAAAATATTTTTGAAATGAAATAGTAGAAGCATTCACTTCTCTTATATCCCAGTATATGTTTATAGCTATGAATATTACATTTTCTTTATTCCCTCTTTCTGGTACACCTAGGTGGACTGCAGAGATTGATTGTTATGAATGCTCCTGCCATGAACATGGATATTCATGTTGAATCATATTCCTTCAATATGTATCCAAGTTGTTGTAAAGGTCATTAAAATATGTGTCTTTTTTGGCATTGTGTAAACTTCCATTCTGAGCTGCTTATGGGTTGCACTAGTTTATAATGCCACACAACTGAATATTCCTGATTTATTTCAACCTCTCCAGCATTTGTTTTTATTTGTTTGAGTTGTGATAAGTATTCTGATGTGTAATATGGAATCTCAGTGACTTTTTGATACATATTTCCTTTGTGGATAAGAATTTCAAATATTTCATTTATTTATTAAACATTTATATTTGTAATACATTCCTAATCAGTGACTTTCTTTTTTTTTTGTTATTTGATCAATTTTTAAGTTTTAGAATTTGTGATTTTTTTTCCCATTCCAACTATTCACCTTAGTAAAAAAAAAATTATCACTACAGTGCACAATTTACTAAAATCAAGCGATTGTACATTTATAACACTGTTTTTGTTTTGTTTTTTTTACAACCAGACAATTATTTCAATAAAGACGCCCAACTTCTTTCACTAGAAAGATAGATTGAAAGGATAGTATCTCATATTAGCCCTAAGCTAATCTCAGAATTACCAGTCACAGGGAAGGCCCCAAGAGTTGGGCTAAGTAAAATGCACTTACACAGTAAAAACAGCATTTCAAGTGATCAAAGGGCTTCATAAATTTTTTAAAAGGCACCACCTTCAACAAGCAAATGGTGCAGTTCACAAGCAGACCATAGGAATCTGAACATCCAGAAGATCCAAGGATAAAAGTATACAGAAGGGGGGCTGAGAAGGTGGTTCAGTGGTAGAGCGCTTGCCTTGCATGCCTGAGGCCCTGGGTTCGATTCCTCAGCACCACATAAGAAAAAAGAAAAAAGCCGGAAGTGGCGCTGTGGCTCAAGTGGTACAGCGCTAGCCTTGAGCTGAAGAGCTGTGGGACAGTGCCCAGGCCCAGAGTTCAGGCCCCACAACCGGACCCAAAAAAAAGTTTATAAAGAAAGACAACTTTAGAACGTTGACTCAGAATTGGGGGGGGGGGGCAACCACTAGATACCAAAACTCAATGCTGAAGTGAAGAAGTGTTTTACCCCAAACCTCAGCTGTGTTTGATTCTCTCACATCACACAGACACAGACACACACAGAGACACACACACACACAGAGACACAGACACAGACACAGACACACACACACACACACACACACACACACACACACACACACACCCCTCATGTACACAAAGAACCCTAGGGGCAGTTGTTTCTGGGACAGTGAAGCTTTTTTATTCTTCCTTTTAGATAATCAAATGTGATGTTGTGGTTGGCTTCACAGCCACCCCACACCTGAGCAGGAGGGAAAGGATTCCTGAGACTGCAGGATGGCCTTGTGTACCCCTGGCTTCCTGTGTAAGATTGTAGTTCGTGGACCCCTAGGCCAAGCTGAACAGCGGGTACAGTTTGGCTGGAGGATGGCACCCCAGAGCTCTGCATGCATGCATGGGAAGCCCTGTGAGCATGTCTGGGATGGCCTTTCAGCAGTGTGGAGAAGTTGACACCTGTAGTTGGACATGGCAGCAGGCAGGAGAATAGCAGGAATCCTAAAGACAGGAGAGGCACAGGAGTGAATGCGCTTTTCCATGGAGAAACCTAGACTACACGAATGAAGTTCCCAGCCCACACAAGACGGCCACCGCTCAGGTCCCCAGATGCCCTATCTGGTCTTGTCCACAAAGCCTGGTCCTGATCTAGAGCTGGAACCTCCCCGGCTGTCCTGGGCTCAGTGCCGCAGGAGCAGTGAACTCCAGATGTGCTTCCTACGCCCAGTCATTGCAACTCAATGATTATAGTCACAATTCTTCTTTCCCTGGTATCCTAGTTTCTGCTACTCTGTTCTACTACCCATAATTCATAGTACCATGGCTCCAGCCACCTGATTCCCTGACACCCCTGACACTGATACTCCATTCCCTAAGTAAAAAAGTGCAGAGTGGGCACAGCCAGTCGACTTTGGTACTCCTGGCATCTTTCAGGCACATTGGGACCAATTATTCCTCAGGTATTTAACATGAGCTACTAACTGCAGGTGGAAAGGGAAAAAAGTTATACGGAGGTGACTAAAATGTAGAGTCATCAACATATCATCGGTTGCTAGGAAAAGAAGGCCTTAAGGTAAAAGTTAATGAGAAGAGAAAATTTTACAAAGAATATTGGGGATGATGAAATAGGTTTAGTTTAGTCTCATACTAGTGATCTGATTTATTTTATGACACAGATATGCAACTTTTGCATTTTAAAAATTGATGAAGATGCATATATGTGGTACTTATATTAATTTATGGAATAGTTGCATATAATTAATGCTATTCAATATTTTATGTTCTATGATAGTTAACTCATGAGTCTACCATTGTCAATATGAATTGAGCTATTAACAAATGGAATTTCACTGTCAAATACTACAAGGAGATTACTGGTGCTAGTACCGAAATGAAAGCTAGTAAAACTGAATAAAGCTACAAGTTTGAAAGGAGGGGGTAGTGTTAAGGACTTCTTCACCATGGAATCTGGGAAGACTAGAATGTGTTTTCTTGAAATACTTATTTTTTTAACCTTGTTAGAAATCAGAACATTATTATTTATTCTTGCTTTTTGGGACCTTTTTAGTGAATGGTTTACAAAAAATTATCAACATGACTTTGAAAATTCACTGATGTGAATTATCAGATGAACATTATATGCAAAGCTTCCCTGAGATGCAGGCAAGCTGGATTCCTTTTCTATTAAATTAATGAAATAAGCTTAGTTTTGAATGGATGGACAGTCCATGACATTTGTTCCCAAACAAGAAAAGTTACAGGAGAAAATAAAAGAGAAAGGAGACCCAAGCCTCCTGAAATTAGCGGAAATATATAGAAATATAATTTAAAAAATCATGGTTCAAAGTAAACCATGGTTTTAAAGGTTGAAATAATATAGTTAATATATATTGCTGTAATAAAACATAATATTTCTATGTTCTGGTTCTGTTTATATCACTGAAGGAAAATATTAGAAAATAGAAAGTATATGTGGCACATGTTGCTTCCGGTCCCAAGAAGGGGAGTGGAACTTCTGAATGTGTGTCCTGGGAAGGTCCCCATCACCAGCCCACGAAGACCCATCAGAGGTCCGTGTGGTGACCTTGCAGGGGCTCCAGGGTACCACAAGGATACTGCATTGTATCTCTAAAGCCTTCACCTTTGTACTACACTGAGATTTAGGGAGTAAGAGGGTAATGGGGCTTAGAAAAAGAGTTGTGATATTCTAAGAGAATACCTAAAACACCAGTCCACAAATCCACATTTTCAGTAAGGTACCTTTCTACCTGAATATAGGAAAAATACAGTGAACCAAAGAAAGTGGGCCCTAGAACTAAGCAAAAGTTACTAACCAGATATGACTGAGGCAAGCAAATTTAACCTAACACATAAATATGCAAAATCTGCACTGTTTATATGAATACACTTGGAAACAAAATGCAATAGAAGATAGATACCTTGTATTAATACTTACTCAGCTAGGCCACGGTGGCTCGTAACTACAGTCCTATATAGGGAAATTGAGCTTTTGTGAATAACAAGTATACAAGATTCCATTTCACAAATAACCAGGAAAAGATTAGCTGGACCGGCACTGGTGATACATACCTGTAATCCTCCTTACTCAGGAGGCTGAGATCTGAGGATCGTGGTTCAAAGCCAGCCCAGGGAGGAACGTATGTTAGACTCATCTCCAAATAACCAGTAAAAAAACCGGAAGTGGCACTGTGGCTCAAGTGGTAGAGCACTGGCCTTGACTTGAAGAGCTCAGGAACAGCGCCTAGGCCCAGAGGTCAAGCCCCATGACCAACAAAAAAAGCTAGGTTGGAAGCACGACTTAAGTGGTAGAGTGACAAGCAAGCAAGCTGAATCCTTGAGTTCAAACCCTGGTACAAGCTAACAAGGAAGGAAACATATTCCCAACATTTTCTTTTCATGAAGGGAAGGAATGAGGTGGTTGTTCCATCAATCTTATCTAGGGAAATAATCAGTGATCCTTCTGGCAATCCCCAAGATGACAGAACCGATATCTTCTCTTTTTAAGAGAAGTTCTCTCTTCTCTCTCTCTCTCTCTCTCTCTCTCTCTCTCTCTCTCTCTCTCTCTCTCTCTCTCTCTCTCTCTCTCTCTCTCTCTCTCTCTCTCTCTCTCTCTCTGTGTGTGTGTGTGTGTGTGTGTGTGTGTGTGTGTGTGTGTGTGTCCATTGTGGGCTTGAATTCAGAGGCTGGGAGCTGACCCTGAGTATTTTTGCTCAAACTAGTGCTCTACCAATTTGAACCAAATTGCCACTTTCAGTTCTGGTGGTTACTTCAAGATAAGCATCTCATGGACTTTTCCTGCCTGGGCTTGTCTTTGAATATCAATCCTCAGATCTCAGCCTCCTGAGGAGCTAGGATTATAGGCCTGAGCAACCTGTGCCCAGCTAAGGGAAGTCCCTAACAGGATGATCATCTGAATGCCAATGAACGATTCCTACCATTCTCTGTCTGATGTACTGTTAGACTCAAATTTTGTCTGAGTACTTACTAATAAGTTGTTTAACCCCTGTGCTTCCATGTAAGAAAGTTAACAGTTAACTGCTCAGAGCAATCCAGAGTTCAGTGAATTAATACACAGAAGTTCTATAAAGAGAAGATGTTGGCACACAGTAATACTTAGGAAATGTTATTTTTTATAACAAAATACAAGTAGTGACAGTTATCCTCACATATTATTGAACATATGGGACAAGGAACATTTCAACTTCCTCTAAGGAAGCAACATCAAAAAAGAAGAGCAACTGTGATTGTCAGTAAAAAGAAAACAGTATCCATCTAGAATTTATATAACTGAGAAGTGCACATTATATATTATTGAAAGCAGCAATGTTAAATCAGTATTAGGCAAGACTGAGATCAGCCAGTGTTACTGTCATTTGATATAGTTTTTCCAACTTTCAAAAGCTTGACAAGGGAGTACAGAAACAAGGATTTCTCAGCATGGTTGTCCAACGTGGCTACTCTATAGGGCAGCACCAGGAGTTCAACTAGATGCTTAGTAACAGCTATAGTCAGCAGAGATTTGTTGACTAGACCTCATGGAGATTGCCATCTCTCAGATAGATCACACAATCGTTAGTCTTTTATGAATGCTACAGTATCTCCATAAATATGAAGGTTAGGATGATGTTATAATTCATTCTGTTACTCACCCTTATATCACCCAACTATATATAAATGTTCATTGGTTCAGAAAGAATATTATGTGTTCCCAGAGGTATCCAGTTCACATAATTTCCCAACAGTCATATAAATTTATATCTCTTTAGACAACTCATGGCTTAATTCATCATATTAAATATTAATCCTATTTTTCCAACATATTTTGTAGTTTTTGTTAAGAAAAATAGAAAAAGAGGTAGGAGCAGGTTGGACTCTCCATCTTTTCAAAAAATATTTACAATATTTAATATACAAAAAGTAATAAGAATTAAAGATTAATTTTATAGTTGTTTTCCTTACTCTGATGTCTTTGTTTTTAATGGTTTCCTTTGTACAATTTAAATCTATTGTGTTATCCTATTTATTTAGGTCTGATACTTAAAAATGTTGTTTCTTCTTTCCTTGTATATAATTCAGTGACTGTGAACTCAGTTTTTCTCAGGTTTTCATGTGTTTTAGCCTTTAAAATTTTTCAGAAGTTTAATTTAGAAGTAAAACAGAAAGATCCTTGATAGAAGTCAGTACTATATTTTCATGTTTAGTCATTCTCAGAAAGAAAGTCGTCAATGAAAATATGAATTATGCAAAGTTATGATATGCTTGAGTGTCAAATTTCTGTACAAACTGGGGAGATGTTTAGGTTATTATGAAAACTGACATGTGCCATGCATTCACTTGATTTCAATCTCCTCCCACTCCAATCAGTGCCAAATTAAAACATCCTTTCTCTCCCACATCATCTGAATATTTCATATTTCTGATTTTATATCAAAACATACAAGTAAAAGAAGTGAAATGAGAACATCATGTGTAATAAATAAAAGGATATCTGCTAATCATTTAGGTAATATAACCAATTTCCAACCTCAAAACAAAATTGTTTCTTATAGTGGCATGCAAAATTCAATATATTCTGGCCAGATACAATGGATTGAGGCTTATGTTTGTTTTTTTTTTTGTAACACTCAGGGACTTTTACATGCTAGACAAGAGTTCTACCACCATGCCATACCACCAGCCCACAGGGAATAACCCTTGCTTTCATTGTATTTGATGTTGGTATGAATTGTGTAGGAGAAGGCAAAAACAACCCATTTAAATAGGGATACAGGTGGACCCATTGCAACAATGATATATACAAGCCATTATGTTGAAAACTATCTTTACAACTTTGGCCGGGCAGAGGGGCAAGATGGGAAGGGATAGGAAGGGGAAACAAAGGAGGAGGCAACAATGCTTGATAAGAAATATACTCATTACATTTCCCATGTAATTGTAACCCCTCTGTATGATATTTTCACAATAAAATCTTTAAAATAGAAAAGAAAAAAGAATGTAGTAAATCTTAAAAGCTGATATAAACTTATAACAGCTCTTACAGCCTCACCCACTCCTTGTCGGCTGGTGGTATGGCATGGTGGTGGACTCTCCATCTTGACAGGCTAGGACTACTTACTGAGAATCAATAAGGGGCAACCAAACTTCCTGGAGGAATGGAGGCTACAAGGAGGTGGGGTTGGAGGTGGACTTTTGTGGAGTCTCAGTCAGGGGGCAGAGGTTATCAAGGAGGTTATCAAAAGGCTATTAGGGCTGAGAGATGGGGACATTCAATCAGCTCACAGTGGAATGTTGGAGGCCAGGCTTGGGTCAGACTGCCCTGCCTGCACATCAAGTCCACACATACCTGGGTTTTGCTTGGTGTCCATATGCACCTGGGACAGTAGGGGGGTGGTCAATCTTTCATATTCCATCCTTAGGTATATAAGAAGTTTGGGACAAGACGGGAGAAGTAAGTCCTTAATATAGGTCTTTGGATAGATAAAAGGATTGGGCTGGAAGAAGAGATCAGGAAAGAGTTGTTATACTCTTCTTGGAGATCCTTCATCTGGTCCTATTGGGGATTTATTATCCAAACTGTTCTGTTTGGAATTTATATTCCATTTGGGATTTTCTAACTGAGGTATCATCCTAGTCGTGAACTTCCCTTTGCTTTTCTTTTGTCAGTCATAGGGCTTTAACTCTGGGCCTAGGTGCTGTCTCTCAGCCCTTCAGCTCAAGGCTACTTCTCTACCACTTGAGCCACAGTGCCACTTCCGGTTTTCTGGTGGTTAATTGGAGATAAGTGTTTCATGGACTTTCCTGCCTGAGCTGGCTTTGAATTGTGATCCTCAGATCTGAGCCTCCTAAGTAACTGGGATGACAAGAGTGAGCCATCAGTGCCCGGCTTTGGTCTTGCACTTCAGATGGGGTCAGGGATGAAGTACTCCTGAAAACCAGGAAGGACCCGGAGGTGGGAGGGGTGGGAGGTGAGTGATCATGGGAGAAATGTGGAGTTATGAGAACAAAGCAGCTTCCCATCAACTTTGAATAGCAAATTAATTCTTCTGATAATCACCAATCATTGTGGCCTTTTTATTCTTATAAGTCACAGTGATAACATTGTTATTTCTATATCTATATCTATATCTATCTATCTATCTATCTATCTATATATCTATATCTATATATATATATATATATATATATATTCACAGTGATATTTCTATAGTGCTAACCAGATGCTAGGCATTATGTGTACATTCTCTCCCTTACACATACACACACTCCTTATAACAACTCTGTAGCATAAGTACTGTATTATTACCATTTTACAGATGAAGAAAACAGAACTACTGAAGAAAGATTAAATAAATTTTCCAGTCTGGTGAGTGGTGGAGCTACAATTTGTACTCAGCACTCTGCATCCAAGTCTATGCTCTTTAGACACGCTTCCTTAAAAGTTCTAATGGTTTGAAGGTGAAGATGAGTGGAAGAAGTATAGAGAACAGGAAATCAATACTTGTGAAAGCATGTCAGATGTGAGGATAGTAGGAGAGGACAGGTATATGTCTGAGATTAAAAATAGGAGACATGAGGTGAACCCAGGGAAGGCACGGGTGGAACTGCGGGTCCTATGGGGGAATGACCATGTAGGACTGTGTAGGTCAGGTCAGAAACTAAAAAAGAGCAGGAAATCACTGGGGGGAGGTATGCAGTGAGGTAGAGGGAACAGCAGTCTGAATGCCACTTTGGTACACAAGGTGAAAATGCAGGGAGCCATGTGACAGCCAGATGACTGTGCTGTTGGAGGTATGGTACAAATCACACAGAACAGAGGGACGGATTGAATTTTGGAGAGGGAGTCACAAAGGGAGTTCCATAGGTTATTCCTAGGCTTCTACTTTGTGGAAACAACTGAGGAGGCTCAGAGGCTTGTAATGAAAGTAATTTGCTAAATCCTGGAGATGTGGAGTACAAGGAATATATGGGATCAGGGGAGGTGGCCAGAATTATACAGAAGGAAGGACTCAGAGATAATTCTGGAGATATACATGACAGTTTAAGGCACAGGATACATAAGATCCCACAAACGGGCTCTAGAAGAAGAGAAGCTGAAAGAGATGGCATTTTAAAAGACCTACAAGGCAAGGATGAGCCTTTAAAGGAGATGTTGAGACACAGAAGGAAAACCAGTACTGTGATATCAGAAGCCAGTTAGAGGACATGTTTAAGAAATCAATAAAGTCCAATGATTCTGAGAACCAAGAAGACTCAGGTTGAAACATCCATTACATCAGGAGATATGGTGACAGCTTCCAGAACACAAAGAGGGCAAGAGTGAAGTGAGGAATGAAGATGGGGTATGTAAATGAAGAAAGAGTGCACACAACTCAGAAAGAGGGAATCATGAGAGAATGGAGGCTCAAGAGAAGGGTCAGCAGATTTCTGAGTGCCAAGCACCAGTGCCTCACACCTGTAAGCCTAGCTACTCAGGAGGCTGAGATCTGAGAACCACAGTTCGAAACCAGCCTGGGTACACAAATCCTTCAGACTCTTATCTCCAATTAACCAGCAAAAATAGCAAAACTGGAGGCATGGCTCTAGCAGTCATGAGCAAAAATCCAAGTGACAACACGCATCTCTGAGTTCAAGTCCCAGAACCAGCATGAGAATGACTGTGTTTAAACTGTTGATTCCAAGACCAGAGCAGGGAGAAATGAGATGAATACAGAAGGGAAAAACCTGACATATGAAGCTTCTATGAAGTAGAGAGAGAAGACCAAAAGCTCTAAGAGCTGTGAGAAGATGGGCTTTTACCAGGAAGGCAGGAACTTAGGAGATGAGTGGCTATAGACAGGTTTGTACCTTTGACAGGGAAAAAACTGTGAAGTTCCCATCTGATGACTCCCACCTTGTTTATCACACAAAGCTGCACAGGGAGAATGAAAGAGGAGGTGTGGGGCAAAAGGGAAAGGGTAGTGTCAGAGTTCTGAGTAGATAAGAAGGACTAAGCTGTAAGGTGGTAAAAGTGAAACCCTGAAACAGATTGCTATGTGGAACTGAGGACTCATTTTAGAATACTGGGGGTCAAGCCTTGCAGAGATTTCAAATGATTACAGTGCCTGCCTGTGGGTACAGGCACGTAGGACAACTGTGAGAAGTCATCCTGCTGGGGTTTGGCTAAGCGAGATCCCATACGAACTCCAAAGGAAAAGTGGACTTAAGGTATAAACCTGCTAGATACGGACCAGGCACCTAAGCAACAAGAAGTAAAGAGAGAAAAGAGGGACTTGGTGATAATAACAGGAACAGAAAAAAATGAGTTGAACAGCTACTGATGGAAAGAGGTGGGTAAAGAACAGAATATTTGAATTTAACCCATTAATTTCATTAAAACCCATTAGAAGTAGACACAAGTGGGTCATGCTTCATGTTAGCTCTTCAGAAGACAGATACAGAGGATTGCGGTTTGAAGCTGGCCCAGGCAAAAAGTCTACTAGACTCCATCTCCAAAATAACCACCAGAAACCAGGAGGTACAGCACTAGCTGTCAGCAAGCTGAGCAAGAGCTCAAGGCTCCAGTTCAAATCCCAGTACCTAAAAAAACCACTCATTAGCAATTGTGTAGATTTTAAGTCAAAGCCCAGCAAAATAAGAACCAGGAAATGGGTGCTAGTAAGAAGGGAAGGGGGAGGGGAGGAGAAGGAAGGGGTTGATGAAGGGGGAAGGTTGGAGAATGCAGGCAAGAATCCAAGCCACAGAATTGAGACATAATAAGGGAAAGGGTGTGTCAAAAGGGTGTGTGTGAAGATGTGACACAAATCAAGATGCAGAGTACACAAAAACAGCTTTGGTAAATTGCAAAACTTTCCATACATAACCTAGAATTAAGATAAGTAAAGGAAGGGGTGGCTTGGAGAATTGGGGGAGAATGCTGAAAAGGTAACATTGATCAAGACACATTGTATTCATCAACTGCTTTGTACAACTACCTAAAGATAACAAAAATATTTTTAAAAGGAAACTGAGAATGACTATGGTCATAATGCAAGACACAATGCTATCTACTGTTAAGACAGAAAAAAATGGGAATGCAAGTTTTAGAACCCAAATAAGATGATTATGCTAAAAAAATTACTCATTAGATAGCTTGAGCTGGATTGCTCCTTATTAATACATTAAGATGTATGAAAAGATTACAACCTAATGAGGAAAATACGTGAAACACCCTACTTAGTTGGAGACTCTTCATCCAGGACACACAGGGTCTCCTCCACTGAGTCCTCTTCCTTCAAGGCCATTAACTCCAGGCCATTGAAAAACAGCAAAAGCCTCTGCAGTCATATGAATGCGTTTACACTAATGCTTTTACAACCATAAGATTGCAAAAGCAAATTTTAATGGCCCATTTCTTCTTTTTCTAAAAAAATGTTTTATTAAATTTTAAACTTAAGAGCATTGCACTGAAGCAAAATTTTCCTACTTATGCTTTCTGCATAGCTGAGATTACAGATGTATATCCCCATGTCTGGCTTGTTGATATTCAGTCTTTTCCCCCAGATAACCTCAAACCATGATCCTCCCAAGTTTCTAGAAATTACAAGTGGGGGTCACTGAGCTCAAATTTAGTGTCTTATTTCTTAAGTGTTTGCTTTTCAAGGAGTTATGTGCACATACAGTTGCCACAGTAAAATGAATTTTTCATCCATATAAATTTCCAGAATATGAAAATTAATTTTATCACTAGAAAATTCCATAAAATAAGAATGGGCTATATGCCAGGCAACAGTGGCTCATGCCTATACTCCTAGCTACTCATAAGGCTGAGATTGAGAATCACAGTTCAAAGCCATCCAGGCAGGAAAGTATGTGTGAGTCTTATCTCCAGTTAATCACGAGAAAACTGGAAATGGAGCTGTGGCTCAAAGTGGTAAAGCACTTGCTTTAATGCACTAGCCTACGTCCTGAGTTCAAGCCCTACAACCAAGAGAGAGAGAGGGGGAGGGAGAATGGACTATAAATAAATCAAAATTCTTATCTTAGAAAATTCCAGCTACTTAAAGGAGTCATAAACTGAGGTGTTCACACCTGTAATCCTAGTACTCAGGAAGCAGAGGACTGCAATTTGAAGCTAGTCCAGGCAGGAAGGTTTGTGAGACTCCAGTTAATCACCACAAAGGAAGTAGAATGGTGGCTCTAGAGGTAAAGCACTGGTCTTAAGCATCCAGGTCCTGAGTTCAAGCACCATGGTCAACATGAGAGACAGAAAGAGAGACAGAGAGAGGGAAACAGAGAGGACATCATAAATATTATTTTTTTGGTCAGTCCTGGAGCTTGAATTCAGGGCCAGAGCACTGCTTCTGAGCTTCTTTTACTAGCACTCTGCCACTTGAGACACAGCACCACTTCTGGTCTTTTCTGTTTATGTGGTACTAAGGAATCCAACACAGGACTTCATGCTAGCTAGGTGAGCACTCTACCACTAAGCCACATTCCCAGCCTCAACCATAAATATTCTTAAACTACAAGTATTAAAAATACTTCCTAAAAATAAGACTATGTTGGGCCTGGAACTACAGTAGAAGACCAACAAAATGCTGTGGCTTAAGTGACAGAGTGTTTGTTATAACAAGCCAAGTTCAATTCCCAACACTGCTGTAAAAAATTTACAGTCACATATGGAATGCAGCATTTTTTACAACCTGGTTCAGAAAAAAAATTTTCAGTGATGGCTTTTTAAGGTTTAAAAGTACATATAAATTATATTGCATTAATAAAATACATCTCAACTTAAATATTTTTTGTTCTAAGTATGTAGAAACAACATTCAATTTTTAAAAACACTCACAATTAAAAGAGGTATTCTTAAGGAAGGGACCCAAAGGTGCAATGAATGCCTCTGTGCCAGTGAACATATAAAATAATATTTATCAACAGGAATTTCAGGAAATTGCAACAAGTTTTTAATATTTTTTTTCCTCTTGTTGATGAAGATGGTGTTTTTTTCTTTTTTCTTTTTGGTCTTTGTTTCTTGCTTTTTGCCTGTTTTTCCTTTAGCTGTCTTTGGTGGGTAATAGGAGGCAAAGCAATGGAAGAACCAATGGTGAAAAAATGCAGCAGTGGTACTCAGTAGACACTAACAGGAAAATGAACTGTGGAACTATACAATTTGTAGGTAGAGATGGGAGAGGGAAACGGAGATAACAAAGGAAGGGGTGAAATTGCCCCCAAAGAAAAAATTCATTACATGCTTATGAAATGGTAACCCTTCTATACAACTCTTTAATAATTAATAACAATTGCTGGGAAGGTGGATCAGTGGTAGAGTGCTTGCCTTGCATGCATGAGGCCCTGGGTTCAATTCCTCAGCACCACATAAGCAGAAAAAGTTGGAAGTGTTGTTGTGGCTAAAGTGGTAGAGTACAACTCATGAGCTGAAGAGTTGAGGGACAGTGCCTAGGCTAAGGTTACAGGCCCCATGACTGACAAAAAATTTAATAACAATTTTTTAACCTCACAGTTTCTTTTTGCCATGAACTTTGATAAAATTCTACTTTAGTTTTGTTTTTCTTTTGTTGTATGGGTTCCGAGTCTTGAATTTAGGGTCTCTCTCTCTCTCTCTCTCTCCCCTCGCTCAGCTTTTTCTCTCAAGGCTGGCACTCTATCACTAGAGGTACACTTTCACGTCCAGCTTTTTATTTTTTTTTCTTGTTTAACTAGAGATTCGAATATCTATCTCAGTTTCATTTGCCTGAACTGGTTTCAAACTTTTAATTCTCAGATCTCAACCTCCTGAGTAGCTAGGAGTATAGATGTGAGCAACAAGTCCCTTCCTTTAAAAAATTATTATATATTAGTTATACAAGGGGAGATTTTGTTGTGACATTTCCACACAATGTTATCCTTCTCCCTCTTCTTAAAACAATTTCAAAAAGTTTCAGTTTTACTTTGACAAAAATCTACTTAACCATATTCATTCTCTTTCCCCTTAGTTAGCCAACCTTCTTGCTAGTTCTCTGCCTCAGCCTCTCTCTCTCCCCCCAACTTTCCATTGATCAACAGTTTTCATGTTATGTTCATATATAATTATAATGTATCTCAAAATTATTCACTCTCTTTTTCCCTTTCCCTTCCCCTCTTAAACAGTCCTGTAGACTCAATTTGTAAATCTGCCCATATACACAAAGGTACAATCATGTCTATGAATATATATGCTCTTTAGGCCTAGCTTCTATATCGGAAACAAACACATATCTTGTGTTTTTTTTTATTTTTATTTTTTAGCTTGGTTTATTATGATGTCCTCTGTTATATCCACTTTTCTGAGAGCGACATGATTTCATTTTCCTTCATGGCTGTGTAACATTCCATGGTACATCTATACTACTTCTTCTTTATCAGTTCAAGAAGATTCCAGGTGTCTGATTCCATCATTTGGCTATTGTGCACAGTGCTGTAATAAACATGAGTTATGCTGGCATCTTTCAGGTATATTGATATATTCTACTGACATACGCCTCATATTGGTATAATGGAGTCTTTGGAAGGGTCTGTTTCTAGACTGATATCCATAGTGGTTGCACTAGTTTGCATTCCCACCAAAAGAGTATAAAGATTCCTTTTCTAATTCATCTTACCACATTTTCTTGGTGGCTGTCATTCCAACTGAAGTAGATTTAATCTTATTGCAGTTTTAATTTGCATGTTCTCTATTATAGCTAAGGCTGTTGAACATTTCCTCATGACTTTATTAGCCATCTTTTTCTTCTTCTGAAAACTATGTAATTAGATTATTTCTGGGTTTTTTTTGCTGTCTAATTTCAGCCCTTTATATAGGATGGATATCAATCCTTTATTTGTTGAATAGCTGGCAGCCCTAGGAAACTCCAAATTGTCATTACAGTGTTTTCAGCATGAACAAGGGATGAACTGCACATCTCTTGGCTTTCACTTCCGCATGGATCCAAAGTTCACATGACAGCACTGACTGCACATTAGCTGATTAAAAACAACAGGAGGGCCTGGGGACTTGCTCAGTGTAAGAGAACTCATCTGGCAAGTGCAAGGATTTAAGTTCAGACCTCAGCTCTGAAAACTACAGAAACAATTAAACAACAATCAAACTCAAAACCACAAAAAGTGAGTCTTACCTGATGCTGGTGGCTTATACTGGTAATCTTAGCTACTTAGGAGGCGGAGATCTGAGGATTGTGGTCCAAAGCCAGGCTGGGCAGGAAAATCAGTGAGACTCTTATCTCCAAAAATCCAGAAGTGAAGACAAGGCTCAAGTGGTAGAGTGCTAGCTTTCAGCATAAAAGCTCAGGGTGAACACCCAGGCCCTATGTTCAAGCCCCAGATCCTTCACACATTAAAATGTCTTACTCTAAGACTGATTTATTAACTATCAACACCTAAATTCCTGTCACAAAGAAACCCAAAATGAATGCCAACACCACTCCTGGAAGCCCCACAAGTGACACAGCCACCTCTTCATACATACATATAGATATTATGTGTATATGCGTATATATGTATATCTAGATACATACATACAATTGAAGTAAGAAAAAGATCATTGAGAATATGGAATTCCAGATTGAGTAACCACTCAAAAAGTTTCTCTTCAGGTCCTATAGAAGAGAATGGTAGTAAAACTAATGTTACATTTGGCATTATTATTTTATACATTTGTCTTTTAGAACAGATACTCAAAGAAGTATAGTTCTGCCTGGCATTGTGGCACATGTCTGTAATGCTAGCATTTAGGAGGTGGCAGTAGTAAGCTAACAATTTAGAGACCAGCCTGGGACACAGAGAACTCCAGGTCACCGTGGAACTGTCTGTATCCAGAATAATACTAACAACAAATAAAAACAAGATTGCATAAAAACTTAGACTCTTTAAAAGAAGAAGAATAGAAGTACAGATGCATCAAGTTTCTAATTTATGGAAAGCTGGTCTTGCACAGTTCCTTGCTCTACATCATCCCTTACCCTACAGTAAATCCTACCACTTGGTCAGCAGACACCATGAAGGTCAACACCCCTGTAAAACCAAATACATACCTACTCTAGCAGAACTGGCAAAGATCGAAAGTATCATTAAACCATAAAGAAATGTCTAACAGGAGGAAGATACAGGAGAAACTTCTCTTGGAGCTGCAACCCACATCTACAAATGACTATAAAGTAAGAAGCAATACCAAGAAGCTAAAAGGACTCTGAAAGGTCTCCAAAAAGTATATAATATGTGGGAATTAAGAAAGCTTATTAAGACATACATAAATATGCCAGGCCATATACTTGTTTGGGCATCAACAAGTATGTAGACATCTGTCACAAATCATTAGCTAATATAAAATACGAAAAGATCCTTAAAAGCAGTTTGAAATCTAAATGCAACAGAGCAAACTTGTTTTAAAAAGTTATCACCTAGAAGCTGGGCACCGGTGACTCAGGCCTGTAATTCTAGCTTCTCAGGAGGCTGAGATCTGAGGATTATGGTTCAAAGGCAGCCCAGGCAAGGAAGTCTGTAAGACTCTTATCTCTAGTAAATCACTGAAAACTGGAAGTGGCACTGTGGCTAGAGTGCTAGCCTTGAGCTGAAGAGCTGAGGGATAGCACCAAGGCCCAGAGTTCAAGCCCCACAACCAAAAATATAAAGTTATCACCTAGGTCCTTCACCAAAAATATTATGTCAGTAAATCAAAGCCCCAAATCAGTCTCTGCTTAAGGATACATAATTATAAAGCATAATTCAGTGATCACAATTCTCAATAAAAGCAAATAAAGGTACATAGATTTACACTACATCGTAGGCTCTCAGAAGACACACATTCACCCCTTACCTGGTCTCTTTACCTAATCCCCAGGTACAAGCTCCATATCTACCTATGCAGTCTTCAGTTCTAATAGCTCTAGAGAAATGAATAGTATTCCTTTAAGCTACTACTGACGCTCTAGTCAATTTCTACATCAGAAAAAGCGATCATAAAAGTTGTCCCAAGATAGCCTTTCAAAAAGTAATAGCATAATAGCATACTGATATGAATTTGGCTAAATATTCATACATAATGAACAGATTCATATATTATTGAAATTTATGTAGAAAATAGCACATATAAAATGACTTACGTTTTATCATTCCCACTGTATGTTTCAAAATCTTGTTTCCGTGTGTGGTCAAATGCATCAAAACCTCTATTCCTGGGACCGCCTCTCCCTCTGCTTCTCATGCCCCCTTTTGGGCTTCCACATCCTTTCAGCGGCCTGTCTCAATCAAACCTGTCCACTGGTCTAGTCAAAGATGACAATGCAATATGATAAGAGAGCCCAAGCCTCTGCCCGTGTTCTGCCTCATCCAGGCTCCTGTATGGTGTGGTACACTACCAGGATCTGGTGGTGTAATCACCTGCCCGCTTTCCCTTCTGCCCATCCTTGTGCTTTCTGAGGACCTACTTTTTTTCTACTAGACTCCAAGATGTAGTTCTAAATGAATACATCTTTTTAATCATTTTAACACCTTGTTTATTAACTTTTTTAAATTTGTATAGGCTTTCCAAAACATTTTCCCTAAAAACAAATTACTTATTTAAAAGAGATCCTGGCTGGGCGCCGGTGGCTCACGCCTATAATCCTAGCTATTAAGGAGACAGAGATCTGAGGATCAAAGTTCAAAGCCAGCCCAGGCAGGAAAGTCTAAGAGACATTTTATCTCCAATGAACCACAAGAAAACTGAAAGTAGAGCTGTGGCTTAAAATGGTAGAGCACTAGCCTTGAGCAAAGAAGTTCGCAGAAAGTTCCCAAACCCTGAGTTCAAGCCCCATGACTGACCAAAACAAAAACGGATCCTGAAATCAAGTAATCCGGATTATTAATAGCTTCAATACGTGCACCAGTAAATTATCCTACCATTCTCTCATGGCTAAGAAAAGCCATTCTTACCACAATAAAAAAAAAGATCGAATTTACAATTTTCTTTTTTTGAAAACAAATGCAGAAATGAAGATTAATCTTACATTTTTCATATAAAACATTATGCTAAATAAATTCTCTACATTGGCTTTTCTACCTTCTAACAAAACCCAAACCAATTTTAAAACAGAACATTTTTTTCTGATTTAAAATTCTATTCTTTTCCAATTTTCTTTATTAGCATTTAATGTAATTTTGAGAAAAGAGAAATTATTTTTTTTAATTGTATTTTATTTTATTTGAGAACATACTGTACAGAGGGGCTACAATTACATGGGCAGGATAATGCATACATTTCTTACCAAGCATTGCAGCCTCCTCCTTTGTTTACCCTTCACTTCCCTTCCCCGCCTCCCCCCTCCCCCCACCCAATTTTACCCCCCTCCCCCCACCCAAATATACCCCCCTCCCCCCCCCACACCGACATTGTAAAGCTGGTTTTGACATGACATTTTGTACTTCTCATTGTTGCAACAGGTCCATCTGAATCCTTAAACGACTTGTTTGTCCCCATCTCCTCCACATGTTATACTGACATCAAATATAGTGAAAGCGGGGGTTACACTGTGGGGGAGGGACATACAAAGCAACAAAGAAATAATCTTATAAATGCGTTAGAAACACATGCATGAAAGAAACGAAAACATTAAAATACATATTTAAGGGTTCATTTTCCTAACATCACATTATCTGACCTTTTCTGCTTGACTCATACCTATACTAGATATTGCAAATAAGGGAAACCTATCAAAATTCCTTACGTAAATTATACTAGACATAGAAATACAGAAAAAAATCATAGCACATTATGAATTGTTAGAATATAGTCCAAAGGCTAATAATTTTTAAAATAATTTTTATTGAGATTCAGTGATTACATAAAATTCACAAATTTCACAGTATTGTGGGATAGTAATACTTAAAGTCATATACACATTTTAACCTTTACAAGGCAAATTGTCATTATCATGGTCTATAAAGTTTGTGAATTCTATAAGTTTTGACAATACAACTATTTCTTCCAAATCGGTTGATATGTACCTTTCTTTCCTTTTGTTTAGTGTAAGCTGCTCCCTCTTTCCCTCTAATTCTCTCCCTTCCATTGCTGCCCTTGAATTCCTTAGTTCATTTTCATTCAATGTCCAATGTAGCTGATGTGCCCCTCTGTTATATAGTCTCCTATTTTCCTCTGATTCTGTGTCCTGCTCCTAGCTCCCCTCAGATGTGCACATATATATGGTAAATATATATGGTACATATATATGGTACATATATATGGTATCTATCTATCTATCTATCTATCTATCTATCTATCTATCTATCTATCTATCTATCTATCTATCTATCTATCTATCTATCTACCATATATAAGGTCGAGAACATGGAGTCATTTAGGAATGATATGACAAATTAAGTAGAGGTCCTTTGTTTCTTGAATCCTGTTTATTTTGTCATATCTCTTTGCATTTTGGATTTAACATTCACATATCAGGAAGCCATGTGCCAATTGTCTCTCTGATCTTGGCTTACCTTGCTTGAAATGATTTATTCTAATTCTATCAATTTCTGGTGAATACCATTATTTTATCCTTTCTAATGCCTGCATATTTCACTGTATGTATGTACTACAAATTTTTGATACATTCATCTGTAATGAGGCATCTGGGTTGTTTCCATATCTTAGCTATTGTGAACAGTGCTGCAATAAACATGGAGGTGCATGTGTCCTTGTATCCTGGTTCCTGTTGCTCAGGGTAGATGCCTAGGAGTGGTATGGCTGGGTCATATGGGAGGTCTATATTTAGCTTTCTGAGGACCCTTCAGACTGCTTTCCAAAGTGGTTGTGTTAGTGTACATTCCCACTAGCAATGCAAGGGTTCCTCTTTCTCCATATACCCTCCAGCATTTGTCATTGGCTGACATTAGGATGTGTTCCATTCTGACTGGTGTAAGGTGGTATCTCAGTGTTTTTATTTGCATTTCCTTTATGGCCAGGGATGATGAACATTTCATGTGTTTCTTTGCCATTTGTATCTCTTCTTCTGAGAAGTTTCTCTTTAGCTGCTTTCCCATTTAATATTTGGTTGTATTCGGGAGGATTTAGTTTCTTGCGTTCCCTGTATATAATGGATATTAGGCCTTTCTCTGATCTATTGCTGGTGAATATTTTTTCCCATTTACTTGGTTATCTTTCTAGTTTGGTTTCTATTTCTTCATCGATGCTGAAATTTTGTTTTAAGATAGTCCCATTCTTCGAGTCTCCAATTTGTTGTGACCCGGGGACTTTGTTCAGGAAGTTCCTGCCTGTGCCTGTAAGTTCAACTGTCTCTCCTACTCTGTCCTGCAATAGTTTCACAGGTTCAGGTTTGATGGGAAGGTCTTCAATTCATTTTGAGTTGATGCTAGTGCATGGAGACAGGTTGGGGTCCTCTTTTAGTTTTGTGCATGTGGCCACCTTGTTTTCCCAGCACCACTAGTTCTTCCACTGTATGTCTTTGGCTCCTTTGTCAAGTGTCAGATGAATATAGGTATGTGATTTTACTTCTGGATCTTCTAGTCTGTTCCATTGCTCTTCGGGTCTGTTTTTGTGCCAATACTAAGCTGTCTTTGTTATTATGGCTCTGTAGAAGAGCTTGAAATCTGGTATCGTGATTTGTCCTTCATTGTTTCTTTTGCCTATAATTGCTTTGGCTATTCTCGGTTGTTTGTAACACAAATCTTTAAAAAAAAGTCTACACAATACTTGAACAGCAAACACATACATGGGAAACAACATCAGTGAAAATCAGTCCTACATTTATAGAAATCTAGATCAGATAACAACAAAACACCAAAGTCTTCTCAAATATATTAATGATAGAAACCAAGCCTAAAATCATCCCTGTGTATATTGTAATCCTTGAAAACAGTATATATTCCATATACTTTTTTCCCATTTCCTTTGTTGTTGTTGTTGTTGTTGTTGTTGTTGTTGTTGTTGTTGTTTTGAGTTTGCATTTTTTGAATCGTAGTCTTCCTAATCTAACCCAGGATACAAACTTGCAATTATCCTGCTTCAGCCTCATAATTACTAGAACAACAGGTGTGAAGCAGCACACCAGGTCTTCTGTATTTTAAAACTTGATGAAAATTAAATAATCTTGTACTCAAGAAGTTTAATTCTTGACAAACTCCAACACAAAATGCAGAAGATTAACATATGGATCATGAAACCTGAGCTGGGTGTCAGTGGCTCACACGTGTAATCGAGCTACTCAGGAGGCTGAGATCTGAGAATTGTGGTTCAAAGACAACCTATGCAGGAAAGTTCGTAAGACCCTTATCTCCAATTAACCACCAGAAAACCAGAGAACACTGCCATTTACATTTGGTAGGAGTATCAGAAGTTGTGTCCTCTCAATGGGTCATGTGAGAAATACGTATGCTACAAAAATAACTGGTCTACACTTTATTCCAGATTAAAGAAGATAGAACACTTCGTGAAATTTGAATGCAAATTAAATAATTTAAAGAATCAGATAATAGTGCTATATCAATATTAATTACTTTAATAATTCTCTCATGGTTTTTGGCAAATACATAAAGTATTTAGGGATAAAGGAACACTCACAAATCTTATTTCTAAATGACAAAGAGAAAACCGTAGAAAAGGAGAGAATGGTAAAGCAAATATGTTAAGAAGTTGATATTCAGGGAATCCAAATGAAGGGTATAAGAGAATACTTTATGTAATTCTTGCCATGTTTTTATAAATCAAATTACTTTAAAAGAAATAAAGAAAAGTCACTTCATTGTCTCATATCCCTGTGCCCCTACCATTACATATGTTATTTCACTTCACAGACAGATTTTCATGTCACAAAAATCTATCTTTTTAAGCCTACCATACTTATTAAAAAAAGAAAAACTGACATGTTCAATTATACTTTTTAAAGTTCCATACTTTTTAAAAATGATGGCAACGACGGTTTCTGCATTTGAACAAAAATTTCATTTTTTCCATAGAATAAAAGTCTGAGTAGAGAAAAAATACATAAACCTTTCAAAAATTTAGTTCTGCTCCAAGAAGCTTTACATATAAAAGTGGCCATTACAGAGAAAATTTGAAATAATCACCAAAAATAAAAAATAAAGTGAGCTTTTCCAGAACTTTCTCTAACCTTGTGAGAGATCCACCAGGTTGTGCATTGCTGTTTTATGTGTCCCTTCTAGTTAGTCACCATATGCACACCACTTCAGATATGCTGCTCTCTGCTACAGGTCCTTTATTTACTTATTTCTAATTGACTCTAGCAGGGATGAGGTACACTTGACCCATGGGCCCTATAAGGCCTGAAAAATCATTTAGTACATGACAGGTTATAAATATCCAAATAGCGCTTGGTGGAAAATGGTTCCTTACTCCAGCCTTATAAAGCCATGTTCTTTGACTAAGACTTTGTTTCAGACAGGGTCCTAAATGAATTTGGATGGCAGGAAGTCAAAACACTTTGAGAAACTTGACTCCCTGAATACAGAACTATCTTACTAACAGGAGGCATAAGCAAAATAATAACTACGTTTGTAGAAGGCTTTGCTCTGACTCAGGAGACATGGTAGAATGCACCAGTCCTATGCATTACTTCACACCAGAGAACTTTCCAGAGTTTGGTATCATGTATCATATTAGACTTTTCTTCACATGTCTCATGATAGCCTACTTAGCTGATCATAGAATTAAGAATCTGTTTCAATCTATTTAAGAGACAGAATTCATAATGCTAAATCAAAACCCTAATTATATCCCTACTCTAAAATTAGCTCCTTAGTGTAAAACTTCAAAGTAAAATTTTAAAGAATCCAATATACTCACCTATTTTGGTTTTGTTTTGTTTTGCTGTGCTGGGGCTTGAGTTAAGGACTGTATGCTTGCTACAAAGGCACTCTACTTGAACCATGCCTCCAGTTCCTTTTGATTATTTACTTGTTTATTTTTTTCTGGTGTCAGTATTGGTCCTTACACTCAGGACCTTGAGCTTTTACTTACCTTTTTTTGTTGTTGTTTACAGCTGCTGCTGTATTAGGCCTCAGTTCTAATCTGGCTAATTGGAGAGAAAATATTATGGATTTTACTGCCTGGGCTGACTTCAAACTGTGATCCTCAGATCTTAGCCTTCTGAGTAGCTAGTACTACAGATGTGAGCCACTAGAGTCCAGCTATTTTGTTACTTTTGTATACTTGCTTTTGATTAGGCCAGCCTGGACCGCATATTTATGCTTCCCACATAGGTGAAAGGCATGTACCAGGACACTCAGCTTTTTATAAGTTAAGGTGGTGTCTCGCAAAACAGCTATGTTAACTCGTGTGAAACACTGCACTGTGTGCTTCTCATATTATGGAAAATATTTTTTTCCTTTGCAGTGGAATTAGACATTGATACTAGGGCCTTGTATATTCTAAAGAGCTCTCCCAATGCTCTACTGATAAAGTACATTCCAAGCCCATGCTTCATTTATTATTTATTTATTTTTGTTGTTCATGGGGTTTGAACTCTGGGCCTGGGTGATATCTTTCAGCTCTTCATCTCAAGGCTAGCACTCTACCATTTAAACCATAGCACCACTTCCTGATTTCTGGTGGTTAATTAGAGATAAGAGTCTCAAGGATTTTCGTGCTTGGGGTTGCCTTTGAACCACGATCCTCATATCTCAGCCTCCTGAGTAGCTAGAATTACAGGCATGAGCCAACAGAACCCAGCTCCACATTTAGTTTTAATTATACAACTGGCCCTGAATCTTGATATAAGGTCATCTCTGAAATACATGAAGATCTTTCAGGTGTCATCTAAAATAATAATGACTTGTTGCCTAAACTATCAAAATGTTCCTAAGATCTGTAATATGGAAAGGTCACAAAGGGTTATGGCTGTTCTGAAAAGTCCTCTGGTTCCCCAACCAACCCAGTTGAGGACTGTACATACATTTCAGCTGAAAACTTCTCAGCTGTAAAGTCGGCCTGCCTCTTGGCCTCAAATGGTCCATATTCCCTGTAGGATCTCTGCTCAGCTCTATTAAGTATCACCTCTTTTCTCCAGCTGTCATTCCAGCATTGTTGCTCCCCTTTTCTAGGAGTCCATTTCTGGCCTGCCAGCAGAAAACCAAAGCAGAGGGCTAAAACACAACATCCATGAAACACTAGGTACAATTCTATAGGTTCCTTAAGATTTCATTTTTCCAAAAACCAGTTGGAATACCACTGGATAAATGGGAATTTCAGGGGAAAAAGTTGCTGATGTTATTTTCTAGAATTTATTCATTTTAATAAAACCTTATTACTATTATGACTTCACTTATGTTTTAGAGAGTATACAATAAACCATATAATTATAGGTATCTTTTTCTTTCTTTTTGTTGTTGCTGTGTTTTGAAATAAGGTCATTACATATGTTTGAGATTAGCCTGGAACTCACAATCATTCTGTATCAAGACTCCTGAGGGTTAAAATCATAGGCATGCACCACACCTGGTTAATTATAGATGACCTCTATTAACACAATTTAATAAACTAACTACATTTCACATTTCAAAAGCAGCTTTATGAAACCATAGTTCTAAACCTCATCCAGGAAAGTAGTACATATCAGTACCTTTGATTGTAGTTTAAAGTACAATATTAGATTGTACTTAACATTGTATTTTAAAAAGATTTTCCTTCCCTTGAATGGGATTTATATATTTGCTATATGTCTCTAGTGTGGGCCTCAACTCAGTTTTCAACTCACTCAAGAAGGTATCTTTTTTTTGTCCATTTGAGAATCCAGCATCCAGGTGAAACAAGGACAAAGTGCTAACCCTCTTTTGTCTTTTCTCTTCTGCTGCTTTAGAATATGCAATCAAATCCTGTATTTTAAGCCATCTAATAAGTTAGTAAATAACTTTTGAACTTTGTCATTTCTTAAACTGTCTTCCAAAATTGTCTTTTTCCCCTTAGATTTAGAAGGGTCCTCAAATATTATTTATAGCTTTTGCTATACTTCTTTGATTTTCCTTAGGAGTAATTACACCACGCTGATAGTACATATAGAAAAATATTAAAATTTATTCAAATAATGGATGTACATCTCATTAAATTCCTCTCATGTATCCACAATAAAAATACAGGCATAGAGCTGGGAATGTGGCTTAGTGGTTGCCTACCATGCAAGATGCCCTGTACCACATAAACAGAACAAGGCAGAAGTGGCACTGTGGCTCAGTGGTAGAACACTACTCTTGAGCAAAAGCAGTTCAGAGACAGTGCCCAGATCCTGAGTTCAAGCCCCAGGACTGGCAAAAATTACAAACTTTAAAAATACAGGGATTTTTTTTCAGTTTTCTCATTATTATTTCCTAACTAAACTTTATACTCTAACACAAATAAGTAAGTACTATCAAGTCTTAAAATAAAAATCCTGTTTGTACATCACGAATATAAAATTATGTAATTACCTTGAATATAAAATGTTTTTGAGTGTCAAATATTGCACAAGGGATTTAAGTTCACTCTATGGCTCTAATATCCTATAATATCAATAACTATTTAAATCTAACTTACATCACTTTATGATATTTTCATAGAGGATTATACTTCTACTGTAGAAACAAATCAGATCAACCAAAATAGAAGGGGTAGTTGAAATCAGGGGGAAAATGTCACTAAGTTGTTAATAAGTTGAGCCAGGCACTGGTGGGTCACACCTGAAACCCAAGCTACTCAGAAGGTCAAAAGCTGAGGATCATGGTTCAAAGCCAGCCTGGCAGAAAATCCATGAGACTCTTATCTCCAATTGAGCACCAGAAAAACTGAAATTAGCACTGTGGTTCAAAGCGGTAGAGTGCTAGGCTTGAACAGAAGATCTGAGGGACAAAATCCAGATACAGAGCTCAAGCTCCACAACAACAAAACAAAACAAAACAAAACAACAAAAAAAACAAGTTGAAGGTGAGTACTGGTGGCTTATTCCTGTAGTCCTAGCTACATGTAAGAATGGAATTTGAGGAGCAGAGTTGGAAGCCAACTTAGGCACAAAAGTTATGTGATCTCTAAGAAAGCCAGAAGTGGAGCTGTGGCTTCAAGTGGTAGAGCACTAACCATAAGCAAAAGAAAAAGCTAAGGGACAGAGCCCAGGCCTTAAGTTCAATTCCTAGAATTAGCACCTACATAAATAAAGTTAGCAAAGTGAAAAATTAAAAGATTTGCTGTAGATTTTCTATTTGCAACCCATAAGCATTTGTGTTTTACCATTATAGTATCTCCATTCAACTACAGAATTACTTCATTGATTATTCTACCTTCTTTCTGCTATCTCATTTTTAACTATATCAATTAAACTTGCTTTATAGTAAAGTCATTTCCATCATTTCTGTATGTAAATTGAAGTGTTAAATAGAATTGGCTACTTACTAGGATATTTACCAATATCCTGCAAATACTATATTCTCCCTCTAAATCTCCAAAGACCAAAGCTAATAGTGACAGACATTTTCCCCCCAAATCAGTTGTAAGAGGTCAAAACTGCAATTGAACCCACCTTGCTTTTCCACACTAGAACAGCAGCTTGCATTTCACCAGCCTTTTCCAATAAAAGGCTTGCATTAGCATTGGATCACTGATCTAAACACAAGCTTAGAAAAGGAAAAGAATACAGTAAAATTTCCAGCAAGAGTTCCCATAAAATAGTTGCATTTTGGCTCAAAGGGTTTCTAGGCTCTGAAGAAAGCTGAGGAAAGCGAGCTGAAACAGTCTCTGATGGTTAGAGAATATACTGAGCAAAGGGCCTCTCATAGGTTTCTGTACAGCTTTGGATAGTTTAGTACAGTAAAACTTCCAATTCCACGGGGCAAGCATCTAATTCCCACATTCTGGAGGATTAATGTTTCTGGTGTATGTCAAAAAGTGTATTCCCAAATGCTTGACATTTCTCTATGCTAAGCATTCACTCAATCTTCAGACTAAATTTAAAATGTTTCATTTTGCCTAACATCAACTTATCTGACAGTTTCTGTTTGTCTCAGACATATACTAGTTGTTGCAAATAAAGGAAACCATAGGATCTATGTTTCTTTGGGCCTGGCTTACTTCACTTAATATGAGTTTTGCCAAGCATTTCTATTTCCTAACTAATGGGGCAATGTCATTGTTTCTGATGGAGGCATAGACTTCCATTGTGTATACATACCACATTTTCTTGATCCATTCATCTATTGAGGGGCATCTGGATTGGAACCCCAAGATAAGGATTCAAATGTTTCTTCTTTTCTTTTTTATTATGAGAATACCGTACAGAGGAATTACAATAACATGGGCAAGATAACGAGTACATTTCTTATCAAGCATTGTAGCCTCCTCTTTGTTTCCACTTCCCATCCCTTTCCATACTCCTCCCTCTCCCCACCCGACACTCCCCCCACCCCTCACCAAAGTTGTAAAGTTCGTTTTTTGACATAACGATTAATACATCTCATTATTGCAATGAGTCTACCTGTATCCTTAGTTAAACGATTTGTTTTTTCCCTTCCCCTCCACAAATTATACCAACATCAAATACAGTGAAAGCATGGGTTATACAGACAAGGGACTCATATCTAGAATATACCTAGAACTTAAAAAATTAAATCCCCCAAAACCAAATCTTCAAAGAAACAACTGCCCAATAAATAAGTGGGCTAACGACTTAAAGAGAAACTTCTCTGAAGAGGAAAAGATAGTCAATAGATACATGAAGAAATGTTTTTTTTTTCTCTCCTGCGGTTGTTTCGAACATATTTGTAAGATGATTTCTTTGTTGCTTTTTATGTCCCTCCCCTATGGTATAATCCCTGCTTTCACTGTATTTGATGTTGGTATTGAAAGGTTAAAGTTTTGAGGCAGTGACCACTTGTTGCTTGTTTGTAGCAAAGCAACAAATGGGGCTAAACTGCACTGTTGTGTGCCTTTATAAGACCTGAAAATCCTTAGCTCAGGGCTCTCCTCCTGGGCTCCGCTGTGTCGGAGTTGAAGACGAGGCCCAAGCTGCAGCCTGTTTAAATAAAACAGCTGTAGAATCTGACTCTCGGTGAGAGGTCTATTAGGGATCTAGTAGCCGTGGCAAAAACAGGAAAGGAAGGACAGAAAACATGAAATTGAGCGTGAAAAGAGAGACTGGGTAAAGGAAAAGAGGCCAGACTTGTTGGAATCGCCACTATCACATGCTGAGCATACATGGTTCACAGAGGGCAGCAGTTTCATTTGAGATGGAACAAGATACGCAGGCGCAGCAATCATCACGGACACTGAGATAGTGTGGGCAGAAGCACTCCCCCAGGGAATGTCTGCACAAAGAGCAGAGCTAGTGGCACTAACAAAAGCCCTACAAATGGGAAAATGGAAGAGACTAAACATTTACACAGACAGTCAGTATGCTTTTGCCAACGTGCATGGCCATGGAGCCATTTCCCAAGAGAGGGGGCTGCTGACAGCTGAGGGAAAATATATTAAAAACAAACAAGAAATTTTAAGCCTCGGCTAGATGGGAACCAGCAAATATTGCCATTATGCACTGCCCTGGCTATCAAAACGGAACTGATTCTATAACCAAAGGAAATAACTTGGCCAATCAGGCAGCTAAGGAGTTGGCCCTCCAGCCCAGAGCTGACTCTAGTAGACCCAGGGCCACGAGCTTTGCCTCCTGAGCCTCAGTATCCCCAAGAAGACTTGCAGTGGATAAAGAAAATTCCCATGGCCTATAAACCTCTGGACAGAGAAGGAAAACTGGTGAGGGGAAAGTTATCTTGCTAAAAAGATTGGGGAAGGGGATTCTAAAGAGAATCCATTGCGTCCCTCACATGGGAACACGAAGACTGCAGGACATGCTCTAACACTCCAAAGTAAAAATCAACTCATCAAGGACATTGTTAAAAATTGTGAAGCCTCATAGCTAGCAAGATCAATAGAAAACCCACGGATTGGGAGAAGATCTTTACTAGCCATACAACTGACAAGGGTCTCATATCTAAAATATACTTGGAACTCAAAAAATTAAACCCCCCAACAACAAATCCTCAAAGAAACAACTGCCCAATAAATAAGTGGGCAAAAGATTTAAAGAGAAACTTCTCTGAAGAAGAAAGAAGGATGGCCAATAGACACATGAAGAAATGTTCAACATCCCTAGCCATAAAAGAAATGCAAATCAAAACAACATGGAGATATGACCTCACTCCAGTTAGAACGGCAAAAATCAAGAACTCTAACAACAACAGATGCTGGAGGGGATGTGGACAGAAAGGAACTTTACTTCATTGTTGGTGGGAATGTAAACTTGTTCAACCACTTTGGAAAGCAGTATGGAGGTTCCTCAAAAGACTTCACATAGAACTCCCCTATGACCCAGCAATCCCACTTTTGGGCATTTACCCAAATGTATACAAACAAGACCACACTAAAGCTACCAGCACAACTATGTTTATTGCAGCATTATTTACCATAGCTAAGATATGGAACCTACCCTGATGCCCCTCAGTAGATGATTGGATCAAGAAAATGTGGTATATATACACAATGGAATTCTATGCCTCCATCAGAAAGAATGACATTGCCCCATTTGTTAGAAAATGGAAAAACTTGGCAAAAATTATATTAAGTGAAGTAAGCCAGGCCCAAGAAACATAGGTCCCATGGTTTCCCTTATTTGTAATATCTAGTATATATATGAGTCAAGCGGAAAAGGTCAGATAATGTGATGTCAGGAAAATGAACCCTTAGATGTGTATTTTAATGTTTTTTTTTCTTCCATGCATGTGTTTCTTACGCATTTATAAGATTATCTCTTTGTTGCTTTGTATGTCCCTCCCCCACAGTATAACCCCTGCTTTCACTATATTTGATGTCAGTATAACTTGTGGAGAAGATGGGGAAAAACCAGTTGTTTAAGGATACAGGTGGACCTGTTGCAACAATGAGAAGTACAAGTTGTCATGTCCAAAACGAGCTTTACAACGTCGGTGTGTGGGGGGGAAGGAATAGGATTGGGATGGGGGGGAGGGGGGAGGCTGGGAAGGGATGTGAAGGGTAAACAAAGGAGGAGGCTGCAATGTTTGGTAAGAAATGTATGCATTATCCTGCCCATGTAATTGTAACTCCTCTGTACAGTATGTTAACAAATAAAATAAAATTAAATTTAAAAAAAATTGTGAAGCCTGTCAGCTCACCAATGCCCCCAATCAACTGGTTACAAAAGGAGCTTGCCTCCGTGGAGATAGGCCAGGTGTGTATTGGGAAGTAGACTTCACAGAAATTAAAACTGGAAAATTTGGATATAAATATTTGCTAGTTTTTGTAGACACTTTTTCAGGATGGGTTGAAGCCTACCCAACAAACATGAGACTGTGAAAATCATGGCTAAGAAGATCCTGGAAGAAATCCTACCCAGGTATGTCTTCCCATCCACTGTTGGGACAGATAATGGATGGGCCTTCATCTCAAAAGTAAGTCAGGGAATAGCCACAGCACCTGGGATGGATTAGAATGTGCACTGTGCTTATAGACCCCAGAGTTCAGTGCAGGTAGAAAGAATGAATCAGAAAGGAGACCTTAAATAAATTGGCCTTGGAGACTGGCGCAGATTGGGTATCACTCCTTCCTTTTGCCCCTGTTTAGAATAAGAACTTCACCCTATCAGTTTGGCTTTACTCCTTTTGAAATAATGCATGGACCCCCTCCACCCATTATCCCTAGTCTTCAGACTGAATTGCTTGCTGATTTGGATGATACTGAATTTCTGTGTAAGCTTGACTATTTACAGCTGTTGCATAAGAGTATGTGGCCCCAGCTTAGAGCATTATGATTCTGCTTCTATTCCTACCCCCCATTTGTTTAAACCAGGGGACTGGGTGTTTGTTCGAAGGCACAACTTGAGATCTCTGGAACCACGGTGGAAGGGACCTTACATGGTGCTACTGACTACTCCTCCTGCCCTTGCTGCTTGGATCCACTGCTCCCATGCCAGACCAGCTGAACCCTTTGCCCTGGATGACCGTGGGGAAACATGAGAAGTCTGCAAGCATCCTACCCAACCACTCCGCATACACCTCAAGAAAAGAAAAATAAACTGATTGTTATTGATATTATTGTTTAATATTATGGCTAAGGTCAGAGAGGGACTATACCCGTTCAAGTTCGAGAGGTATTGGAATTTAGTTTTGGCCCAGAGCTACAAGATTGTGTCTCAGGACTATAAGTCAATGGGGGGGAAATGAAGGGTTAAAATTTGGAGGCAGTGACCACTTGTTGCTTGTTTGTAGCAGAGCAATAGGTGGTGATAAACCACCTGGGTGTGTACCTTTATAAGACCTGCACATCCTTAGCTCAGTGCTCTCCTCCTGAGCGCCACTGTGTCAGAGTGTAAGATGAGGCCCAAGCTACAGCCTGTTTAAATAAAACAGCTGTAGAGTTCTTCTTGGTGGGGGTCCTGTGACCTTGGCATAACATGTATAATTTTAAAGGGGAAGGAAAAAAACACATCGTTTAAATAGGGATACAGGTGGACCCATTGCAACAATGAGATTTACAATACATTATGTTGAAAAATGTACTTTACAACTTTGGCAGGGGTGGGGGTGGGGTGGAAAGGGGAAAGGACGGGAATGGGAAACAATGGAGGAGGCAACAAGGCTTCATAAGAAATATACTCATTATCTTGCCCATGTAATTGTAACCCCTCTGTATGGTTTTTTCACAATAAAATAAATAAATAAAATATTTAAGTAGAGAAAATCACAGACCTTCATAACAGGGCTTACAGAAATTTGTGTAGAACTTTAACACTCATTACAGATAAATTTAGTACAGTAACTACATAAATGGAAATTAATGAGGTGCTTTCTTCTATTATGCACCTTGAAAAAAACTACAATGTTATTCTACCTATAAAATTACCTCAAGATTTGTAAATATATATCTCAAAAGCCAGATTGCCTAGACTCTAAATGGACAGAAAAGTTGGTAGTGCACTGTCAGGCAGGAAGTGGACTGCATCCCAGATTATATCACTTAAGTTTTGAAAAAAGAAAAAGCACTGTGCATTTATGTAATTAAATTTGTGTATATAAATTCACAGTGCTGATGTCAGGAAAAATAAAGGGTGTTCATTCAATGTCATACATGTTTAAAATTTCCACCACAGGGTAGGACTATAGTTCATTGATAATGTCCTTTGGCCTGGCTTGCTTGAGGCCCCAAGTTTGATCCTCAGTACTATAAGAAAAAAATGACAAAAATTTATTTTAAAATTGAAAACTGTGAAAAGTCAGCTTATTAGCAATACTAGCTGCAGTGTCACACTCTTCTAAAGGACACAACATTTTCATTTGTTTAAAAAAATGAAGCTAGACATGAAGTCATGATGGCATGCACTTCTAATCTCAGCTTTGTAGGAAGCATAGGGAGACAGCTATATCTAAAAATTAGTGAGGCCATCAGTTCAAACTATTACAGCAAAAACTACGTAGATCAGTAAATAAATGGAGAATCCTTGCCTCATTTAATTTTATATTTCTCTAATTTGAGAAAAAAAGTAAGGTAAAAGTGCATTATCTCATTTGATTAAGTAAGGTCATACACTTACTGACATACCGAATAGCATTTGGTTTTCAGCATCTTTATTTTACAGACTTTATTTTACAGACTTCTGATTCTCAAGCAACAAATCTTCTCCACACAGATAAAGGTAGAGTCGCGATTTGCACAAGTCAAGGTGCTAGCACTTAAAATTTTCTGACAGGGCATGAACTCACACTTTGTGTGTGTATGTGCACACATGTATATGTGAGTGTGCACGCATGTCCATGCTCAGGCCTGAGCACTGTCCCTCAAGATTTCTGGCTCAGGGTTGTCACTCCACCAATGAACTGCAGCCCCACCATGGTTAACAGGAGGTAAGTGTCTCCTGAACTTTCCTGCCAGGCTGTCTTTGAACCTTGATTCCGTTTTAGCATCCTGAAGACCTAGGAGAACAGGCGTGAGCTTCTGCTGCCTAGAAAGCAGTGGATGAGTCTTGACCAAGCCAGGAATAGGCAAACAAGCTCTGCTAACGATAACAACTACACACCTAAGATCACTACTCAGAACATTGACAACTACACACCTAACTGCAGTACTCAGAACAGTGACAACTGCACACCTAATCTCAATACTCAGAACAGTGACAACCACACTCAAAACTACAATACTCAGAAAACTGAATACAGAACACCAAACCTCAATACTCAGAACAGTGAAAACTACACACATAAGCTCAGTACTCACAACATTGACAACTGCACACCTAAATTCAACATTCAGAAAAGTGACAACTACAAATCTAATCTCAGTAATCAGAACAGTGACAACTGTACAGCTAACATCAATAATTAGAACAGTCAACAGTGACAAATGCACACCTAATCTCACTACTCAGAAAAGTGACAACCACACACCTAACCTCAATACTCAGAAGAGTGATGACAGCACACCTAACCCCAACACTCAGAACAGTGACAACTACACACCTAACCTCAACACTCAGAACAGTGACAATTGTACACCTAATCTCAACTCAGAACAGACACAGCTACACACCTAATCTCAATACTCAGAAAAGTGATAATTTCACAGCTAACCCCAGTACTCAGAACAGTGAAAAATACACACCCAACCTCAATACTCAGAACAGTGAAAACTACATAGCTATACTCAATACTCAGAATCGTGACAACCACACTACTAACTTCAATACTCAGAACACTGACAACAGCACACCAAACCTCAATACTCAGAAGTGACAAATATACACATGAACTCACTACTCAAAACAGTGGCAATTACACACCTCATTTCAACACTAAAAACAGTGACAACCAAACACATAACCTCAGTACTCAGAACAGTGACACCTGCACACCTAACATCAATACTCAGAACAGTCAAAACAGTAACAAATGCACATCTAATCTCAATACTCAGACTAGTGACAACTGCACACCTAACTTGAATACTCAGAACAGTGACAACAGAACACCTAAACTCAACACTCAGAATGGTGACAACTACACATCTAACCTCAACACTCAGAGCAGTGACAACTACACTCCTAACCCCAGTACTCTGAACAGTGACAACCACACACCTAACATCAATACTCAGAACAATGACAATAGCACACCTAACCTCAGTACTCAGATCAGTGACAACTGCATATCTCAAACACTCAGAAAAGTGACATCCACACACCTAACTTCAAAACTCAGAACAGTGACAACTGCACACCTAACATCAATATCAGAACAGTCAGAACAATGACAACTGCACACCTAACCTCACTACTCAGAACAGTGACAGCTATATACCTAACCTCAGCACTCAGAACTGTGACAACCACACACCTAACTTAAATACACACAAAAGCAACAACTGTACATCTAACTTCAGTCATCAGAATAGTGACAACTACATACCTAAACTCAATACTCAGAACAGTGACAAATACACACCTAACCTCAGTTTTCTGAACAGTGACAACTACCACATAACCTCAGTACTCAGAACAGTGACAACCGCACACCTAACCTCGACTCAGACCAGAGATAACTACCCACCTAATCTCAGTCAGAACAGTAACAACTACACACCTAACCTCAACACTCAGAATAGTGACAACTACACATTTAACCTCAGTACTCAGAACAGTGACAACTACACACCTAACTTCATTTCTCAGAAAAGTGACAACCACATACCTAACCTCAATACTCAGAACAGTTACAATTGCACATCTAACCTCAACACCTAGAACAGTGACAACCACACAGCTAACCTCAACAATCAGAAGAGTGACAACCACACACCTCACCTCATGAAAACCACTCGCCTCACTCAGCACTCAGGGAAGAAGTGGGAGGCAGGTGCAGATGCCTCAGGCCAGGGCGGGTCAGGTGGAAGTGTTTTCTGAGGTGCCCTTCCTCTTCCTGCACCAGGCCATGGTCTGATGAGGCAGGAGACATCTAGAAGCTTGGAGGTGCCAGGGTTAGGAACGCCTGTCTTAGAGCAGTCAGGGGTGATTCAGGAATGCAAGTGCAGCCAGGCCAGCGCCAGTTAGAGAAAGGCAACCCCACCCCCTGTCCTCTGTGGCCCCCCACCGGCCACCCCCTTCCCTTCATGCTGGTAGCACCAGCCCGCTCCAGACTTGCTTGCTGGCTCGGTGGCACCCCAGGACCACCTGGGGCGCCAGCCAGGCTCCCCGTTTCATAGGCTCCCACCTTCCTGGCCAAGAGCACTCTTGGCACATGAAATGCCTCCAGGGCGCTCATCCTCGCTGCACACAGTGCCTTGGTCTCATGCCGAGGATCTAGGCAGCTGGCCTGGTTGTCCTGCACCCGGTGCCCTTCCTCTCCTCTCCTACCCATGTACCTGGTGGCTGAGGGCCTGGGCTGTCCTGCCAAGGCTCACCGGGCACCGGGAGGCTCTTGAGCTCCTTCTGAGACTCCCTGTGGCTGCCGCCAGCGTCCGGCCTGGGAACCTAAGTTCCTGTGTAGCTCCACCGGAGCTGCAGCCACCATGGCGGTCTTGTCTTGCTTGCGGCTATGCAGCTGCTGCTGCTGGCGAGAGCGATTGGCATCGCACAGGATGTGGAACTGGTCCTACTCACCTTCCAGCAGCTGGTAGAAGCGGTTGGCCACGACCCAGCAAAAGCTCTCCTGCATAGAATCGCTGGTGGTTGTCACAGGGCACCAGAACACCCTTATCCAGCTTTGGTCACTGCAGGTCTAGGCTGGCAGCCCACACAAGCAACACTCAGCACATCCTGTGGCAAGGACCCATTCCGCCTGCCTCCTCCCTCTCTGCTGGGCTCTGTCCAGTCCCTCCAAGCACCTGCCCCTGCCACTGCTGCTACCGCTGCCTACCCAACCGCAGTGAGACAGCCAATCAGCACCCAGAGACATTCCCCTTTCCCAACCGGCGAGCCAGAGAGCCCAATCACAGGCCGGTGGCTGTTACTTCACTTGACCTCTGCACCCCACCCCCGGCCCATTCCGGAGAGATGGGGCCAGAGGTGAAACCACAACAGATGGACGCAGGTGACTTGCACTGCCAACCAGGGGGTCAGTCTTGGCTATCCTGTAACCGCATGGAATTGGGGTACTTTCCATGTCTGCCACACTTCTGTTAAGGTTACACATTAACATAGCCATTCAACAGCCATGTACTTAGCATTTAGTGTGTTGTTGAAGAAGCACCAGCTGCTTCTTGTTATGGACCTTAGACCTTAGTCTGCATACTGAGAAAAAAGAAGGAATCCTTTCTAACTTCCAGTCCAAGGTTCTACCTTGAAGATGTGATTCCTAGTGCAAGGAAATAGCCATGAGGACATGACTCCCAGCACAAGTGCAAGGATCTAATCATGAGGTCGTGACTCCCAGTGCAAGGATTTGACCATGAGGATGTTATTCCCAGTGCAAGTGTCTGACCATGAGGATGTGACTTCTAGTGAAAGGGTCTGACCATGAGAATGTGACTCCTAATGCACGAATGTGACCATGAGGATGTGACTCCAAGTGCTAGTGTCTAGCCATGACGATGTGACTCCTAGTGCAAGGGTCTGAGCATGAGGACATGACTTCTAGTACAAGAATCTGACCATCAAGATGTGATTCCTAGTGCAAGGGTCTTACCATGAGGATGCGTGGGAAAGCTTTCCTTTGGAAATGAAGGTTAAGGTGAAAGGGAAAAGTGATAAGGGGCAGATGAAGACGTCTTGAGGTGGGATGGAGTGCAAACCTTATTAAGCTCAAAGGAAAGCAGTGTGACTGGGACTAGAAGGATTAGACAAAGACCTAATTTTAGTCTTTCTTCCAGGAGCAGTGCCTTAAACACAACCAATTTATATTTGAAAGGACCACTCTAACTGTGCTGTGAAGAAACTACAGTGGATTATCCAGGGAAGAACTGATGAGGTCACTTGGACTTAGGATGGTAGCAGTGGATATAAGTAAGAGTGACTAGATCAGCAGGACTTGGGACTGTGTTTGGTATGGATGATAAAGCTGATGTGACGATTCTTTTGCTGGCATGGGCATCTGAAATGGGAATGCTTGTCACAACTAAATACAACACTGGGAAGGGACCATGAGTTTCATCTTGGGCAAGTTGAGGTTGGTGATTGGATAGTTTTGTTTGTCATTTCAGACATTCAGTTAAGGCCTGGAGCTCAGAACAGATGGGTTTCTTTCAGGAAATCTTTCCCACATACTAGTGGCTGCCCCATCTTACAGACATCACTTTCTCTTACATTTTGGATTTTGTTCAGGTATCAGGTAACTGTGGACCACAGGGGAAACAGGGCCCCTTCCAGCCTCAACCTTCATTAATCTTACATCATTCATTGTAATTCCATTTCTTTGCCAGCAACTGCTGAGGAATAGGTTGCCTTGAATATCTGGCAGAGCAGATTGGAGGGGGAAAATTCAGGGCAAGCTTTTCTTATACGTAAAAAGAAATTGAAGCTGGGTACGGGTGGTATGCCTAGCATCCTAACTACTGAGAAGACTAATATGTCAGGATCGTGGTTCAAAACCATCCTGGGCAGACAAGTCTGGAAAAAACTCTTCTCTCCAACTAACCCTTCATTGCAACTACACATATGGAGAAAGCCTAGATCCTGAATTTTTTGGTACTTCCAACTTAACCCACTTGGGAACCTCCCTACCTCCCTACTTGTCATTAAATAAGTTCACCAATAAAATAAAGTGGGAAAAAGATAATATGGACAGAAGGCGTGTTTCATTTTTTACTTTTTTGTGGTCATGGGGCTTGAATGCAGGGCCTGCTTGCTGCCCTGAGCTTTTTTCTCTCATGGTTAGTGCTCTACCAGTTTGAGCCATACTGGCACTCCTAGCTTTCTGGTGGTTAATCGGAGATAAGAATCTCATAGACTGGGGTTGGGAAGGTGGCTCAGTGGTAGAGCACTTGCCTTGCATGCATGAGGCCCTGGGTTCAATTCGTCAGCACCACATAAGCAAAAAGACAAAAGCAGGAAGTGGCACTGTGGCTTAAGTGGTAGAGCACTAGCCTTGAGCTGAAGAGCTGAGGGACAGTGCCCAGGCCCAGAGTTCAGGCCCCATGACCGCACCAAAAAAAAAAAAAGAATCTCATATCTCAGCCTTATGATTAGTATTACAGAAGTGAGCCACTGCCTTCTGGTTGGACAAAAGGTTTTGATAAATGCAGTGACATAGTTAACCTCCCAAACACTGTATTAACTAAAAGAAGCCAGAGGTAAAAGGCCATTTATTGTATGATTCCACTGATATAAAATATGTGTAGAACAGGCAAATCCATAGAGACAGAGTAGATTGGTGCTAACAGGAATTAGGAGCAATGTAATGTTGGAGAATTACTCCTTAATAGGTCTTCTGTAAGGTAATAAAAATACTCCAGAAATAATGCAACAGTAACACAAAATTGTGAATTGCTAAATGTCACTGATTTACACATTTCACATTGTGAAAATAATAATTTTTAACCACAACTTAAGGAGAAAATGTACTTTGTACCCAGATCAAGATTTGAACTCTGTCCTGCCACCCATTAACTCTGTGATTTTGGACACGTATTTCTTGGCCTTGTTTTCTCATCCATAAAATGGAGACATCACAGTCCCTACCTCCAAGGGCTACTTTGAAGTTGGAATGAGATCATTCATATACAGTGATCAGCACAGTGCCATCACATAATAACTCATCATGAGAAGTCTTGTTATTAAATGTTATTAGTGTCATTCATCATCGATCACATAATTTTCAGTCAGACTTAATAGCAGATAGAGTCATCTTAAATTTTCTTAAGATTTGTTTTTGTTTCTGTTTTGGGGCTTGATCATAGAGCCCGAGCGCTGTCGCTGGACCTCTTTGTGCTCAAGTTTAGTGTTCTACCACTTGAGACACAACTCTATTCCCAGTTTTTGAGTGTCTAATTGGAGATAAAAATCTCATGGGGACTTTTCTGCCCATCCAGCGTCAAATCTCAATCCTCAGACGTCAGCCTCATGAGTAGCTAAGATTAGAGGTGTGAGCCACCAGCACCCAAATTCTGAAGTTTTCTTTTTTGAATTGTGCTGATACTGGGTCTTGAATTCAGGTCCTCTCATTCTTGCTTTGCTTTTTTTTGTGAAGTTTGACATTCTACCACTTGAACCACAGCTCTACTTTTGGCTTTTTCCTGGTTAATTAGATATAATAGTCTCACGATTTTCTACAGAGGCTGGCTTCTAACCTTGATCTCCGATCTCAGCCTCCTAAGTAGCTAGGACCACAGGTGTGAACACAGGTGTGAACTACCAGAAGATTATTTTTTTGGTCTGTTCTTTTTTGGTTGTGGGAATTGAACCCAGGACACTGTGCTTGCTAGACAATCACTTTGCCACTGAGCTACATCCCATCCTGAAGATTCTTTATGCAACAACATTAATACCTGTACAAGAGACCATACTTTGTGAAGAACGGTAGCAAGCCAATGTTGTCTCTGGTACCTTTAAGCTGTCACTATACTACCATAAAACCATCCACTTGAGAGAAGGAGTTATTGTTTTATTATTGGACTTCTGGAATCAGACAACGTCCCCCAGTTATTCCTATTTTCCTTCCAGCAAGGTTAGCATACAAGTTCTTAGGGCTTGTCCTATGAGCATTGAATCTTAATGTCCAAATCACAAAGGACCATAATAACTGTAAGTAAACCAATCCTATTTGCTTCAGAACTAAGAACTGCTTTAAGATGGCTGAAATGGAGATAAGTTGTCTCTTGCTGATATTATCTGGTCACTGGTTTCTGAATTTACTGTAGACCTTATAATAATAGGTCTCACCTATTTTACTGATCATTTTTCTGCTGGGAGATTGCAATCTTAAATACATTCATGAAATACAATCAGACTGCATTAGCATGAGTTACTTACAACACTGTGTTTGATGTGATCAATTTTGCAAACATCAAATAACTCAAGATGTGAAAATGATCTGTAGTAATTATAAATAAATACACACATCCCCATGAAGTAGAAAATATATATATAATATTATATATATCCCAGTGGTTATTACAACCAATGGATACACAGTTAAGGTAAACTGTACACAAAATGTAAAATGCTTTGAGTTTCAAAAGTTTCATTAAATATAATATAAAATTGCCAAGTACCAGTGGCTCATGCCTATAGTCGTAGCTAATCAGGAGGCTGAGATCTAAGGATTGTAGTTCAAAGCCAGCCCATGGCAGAAAGTCTATGAGACTTTCATTTCCAATCAACCACAAAAAAGGCCCCAAGAGGAGCCATGGCTCAAATCTTAAGCTGAAAAGCTTAGAGGCAGTGCCCAAGCCTTACATGAAAGCCTTGGTGCCAAAATCTTCAGATAGACTTAGAATTTAATTCAATTGAGAGTTCAACTCTCAATAGTTACTCCTTGCAATTACATTTTGGTGAAGCCAACGAAGAGCAGCTTCAAGCGCCTTGAAAGTCACCTTTCTTTCTGTAATTATTTATTCTCTGGATGAATGAATTTCTTGTTTGTGTGTCTTTGCTCAAGGCAAATATTTTTAATGTGTTAAAATTATATAAAAGGCTAGGTGCCTGTGACGTATTCCTGTATCCTAGTTACTCAGGAGGCTGAGATCTGAAGTTTAAGGTTCAAAGCTAGCCCAGGTAGGAATGGCCATGAGATTCTTATCTTCGATTAACCACCAAAAGCCCAAAGTGGAGTTGTGGCTCAAGTGGTAGAGCACTAGTCTTGAGCACAAAATCTCAGGGACAGCACCCAGATCCTGAGTTCAAGCCCCAGGACAGGCAAAAAGAAAAAAAGCATAAAAATTCAACAAATTAATATATGACAAACAAGATACATCACAGGATCAAGTGGATGTGATACTGTTTATTTTTGCTGGTAATTGCAGCTGAATCTTATACAGTGCCTACTAAGTGCCAGTCATACTTCTGACCTGCTCGTGGAATCCATGTATCTCCTTAATGACATGGATGCCTTCATTTCCCCATGTTCTATGGCATGAGTGTTCTAAGAAGAAGAGCTAGGTTTGTCAGTCCAGGGAGAGTGTACTGAGTCTTCTCTCCTGACCTGGTGTTTTAGTGATAAGCACTGAGCTAAAAGTTGGGGTTTTAGTAGGGCAAGCTCTTCTTAAAGACCTATTTACAATAATAATGGGAACCAGTGCTCAAGCCTGTAATCCTAGCTACTTAGGAGGCTGAGATCTGAGGATTGCTTGTGCAGACAAGTCCATGAAACTCTTATCTCCAATTAACCAGAAAAAGAAGTATGGCTCAAGTGGTAGAACACTGCCTTGAACAAAAAAGCTAAAGCCTCACAACCAACCAAAAATAAAAATAGAAATGAAGGAGGAGGAGGAGGAGGAGAAGGAGGGGCAAGAGCAGGAGGAGGAGGAGGAAGGCCTATGTAAGCAAGGAACAAACAATATTGTTAGCTGGAGGTACTGTTTTTCAGAAACACCTTAAAAGCAGACTTCTGTATAGATCCATAATTCTATCATTAATCCAAATTATATAAAGGAGCTAGTGGGTACAGACAAGATACTTAGATCCTCCAAAATACTGTTTTGCTATCTGAAAACTATACCAGGTCACTGCTAATGCTGGATTGTCTAAGATGCTGAAATATAGCTGCCATTCTACATCTATTTCAAATTTGTGTTCAGAAGTAAGCTAATACCTTTCTCCTCCAAGGATGATTTGTTGACCGGCAGAATTTCAGGCCTACCTTAAGAGCTGCCAAATATGAATTTATACTTTATAACATCCCTAGGAAATTCCAGTGCTCTGTAAAACTTGAGAAGCTTTTAGCTAGAGCAAAAAAATACAAAGTCAGCATTTGGATCTCTCAGAACCATCTTTTGGGAGCCCAATCATCATGTACGGCTGAGATATTTGCGTTGGTCATTTTTGTGTAGTTATATCCATGGTATTAGAGATGTTAGTTCATCATGGTTGAGGGTGGGATAGAGTAGAGCAGCCCACATCACGAAGGCCACGATGCAGAGAAAGGAGAGGAAACTGGAGACCCTGTATAACCTCAAAGCCTCCGCGCTGCCCAACTTCCCCTGTAACCTACTTCCTCCAGGCAGTCCTCCCTCCCAAAGATTCCATGGTCTCACAAAACAGCAGCACTAGTTGAGCAGTATGCCTTGAAAATATGAGCTGGTGGGGGACATTTCATATTAAGGTATAACATTCTGACCCTGGGCCCTGCAGGCTCATGTTCCTCTCACAAGGCAAATTCTCCAAGACTCTCCAAAGTCTTAACAGTTCCAACAATGGTCAAGAGTCTAAATATAAAGTCTTTTATAAGGCTCAGGGAACTTTAGACTCCTGTAAAAAAAAAACAGTAAAATCATAAATACTTCTTCTGGATTCTGGTGCTCACATCTGTAATCTTAGCTACTCAGAAGGCTGAGATCTGATGCTGCTTGTGGTTCAAAGGTAGCCTGAGCAGGAAAGTCAGTGAGACTCTTCTCTTCAATTAACCGCCAAAAAGCCAGAAGCAGAGATGAGTCAAGTGGTAGAATGATAACCTTGAGTATAAAAGCTCAGGGATAGTACCCAAGCCCTGAGTTCAAACCCCAGGACCATTACGTACATGCATACACACACACACACACACACACACACACACACACACACACACACACACACACACACACACACATACTCACACACACACACATACAGAAGAATTTTTGTTTTTGGCTGGGCAATGGATGGATCTGATGTGCAGCAACCAGGCTCAGAAAGATAAGGAGCTCATGTCTTCTCTCATATGCAAATCTTTTTAAACTTCTTTTTTGTTGCCAATACAGGACCTTGAATTCAGGGTGCTGTCCCTAATTTTTTTCACTCAATGCTAGCCCTCTACCACTTGAGCTACAACTCCATTCTTAGGTTTTGGCTGGTTAATTGGAGATAATAATATCACAGACTTTCTTGCCTGACTGGCTTTGAACTACAATCAGACCTCAGCCTCCCAAGTGACTAGAATTATGGCCATAAGCCACTAGTGCCTGGAACACATGTGGGTCTTACACCTAAAACAAATATATATAAATACATACAGGTCTTACCAAACTTACTATGGTATAAGCTGGCATGACATATATCTAAAACATAAACATATATATGTAGATATATATGTATCTATCTATCTATCTATCTATCTATCTATCTATCTATCTATCTATCTATCTATCTATCTATCTATCTATATATATATATATATGTCATACCAAATTGACTAGAGTATGGTACAAGCTGTAGTGAGATTCCATACCATAACCCCATCAAAAAGCTAATAGTTTAACAAAAATGACTATCAAGAAACTGAAATGTGTCTTGACTAGAGCAGGTGGATGCTAATGGGAGTGGAAATGAATATAAAGAAGAATGGTGGGAGAATGTACATATCAGTCTCAATAGATGTATGTGAAAATGGAACTTGGAAACTGAATGAGATAGGTGAGTTTGGGTTTGGGATAGGTGCAGGAACAGAAACTGATGGAGGGAGAATGATTGTTGAAGAAGCGCTATGCACATAAATCAAAACTCTTCTGTAAAACTATTTGAAGGTAGCAATAAGAAACGTGGTAAAAATTAGGCAAAATTCATCCAACAGGTCAAAAAAGACCCTGTGGATATTATGAGAGGTACAGGGAGAACATGCCCAACACCAGTGATTAGGGAAATGTGGATCCAAATTAACATTAAATTCATTAAAGTGACAAAATCAGAGAGGACTGATTGTGCTAGATTCTAAGAGGTGATGTGCTTAGAGTTTCCTGGAGGTTTACAGAGCAGAGGCTTGTTTTCCAAATGGCGGTGCAGGGAGATGGTATGCACCTCTAGCTCCCAAGTGCATGACAACAGCAGAAGGCAGTGACACACACCTATGTGCATACTACATTGCTCACCATAGTCAAAGAAGCCAGAAGCACCCTAAGGACCCCTTGGCAGGTGACTGTGCACAGAGAACATCACATGTATGAACAGTGGAGTATTTAAACGCCATGGGCTGTACACAGAATATGTGCCCACACTGGAGTATTGACACATAGTGGGCTATACAGAGAACATGACATGCACACACAGTGGATTATTTACACATAATGAGACTCGGAGAACATGGTATATGCACACAGTGGAGTATTGACAAACAGTGGGCTGTACACAGAGACATGGCATGTGCACACAATGGAGTATTGACACACAGTGGGCTGCACACAGAGAGCACAGAGTGTGCACAAGTGGAATATTGACACACAGTGGACTGTACATGGAGAACACAGCATGTGCCCACAGCGGAGAACTTATACACAGTGGACTGTACATGGAGACATGACCTGTTCACACAGTGGAATTACAAACTGTGGACTATACACAGAGAACAGGGTGTGTACACACAGAGGGGTATTGATACACCATGGGGTGTACATGTAGAACACGGCCTGTGCATGCAGTGGAGTATTTACACACAGTGCACTGTACACGGAGAGCATGGTGTGTCCATGCAGTGGAGTACTGACACACAGTGGGCTGTACATGGAGGACACAGTGTGGGCACACAGGGGAATACTGACACACAGTGAACTGCACACAGAGAACACAGCATGTACACCCAGGGGAGTATTGACACACAGTGGACTGTACACGGAGAACATTACATATACATATAGTGGAGTATTTACATACAATGGACTATACACAGGGAACATGATTTGTGCATGCAGTGGAGTATTTACAAACAGTGGACTATACCCACAGAACATGACGTGTGATTGCAGTGGAGTATTCACACATAGTGGACTACGTGGAGAACACAATACATACATGCAGTGGAGTATTGATTCTGGGAAGAAAGGTAAGAGGCTGACTGTTGGGCCTACAATGGCCGTTCCTGAGAATGGTTGGCACTGAGGACCTCCTGGACTTCTCGGAAATCCTGTCTCCTCAATCCGGCTGCCTGAAACCTCATTCTGGCCCTCAGCCCCTCATCCCAGCTGCCAGGGGACCCCTGTTGGCCCTGGTCACTCATCTCATGGTACCTGCAGATCCCACTGGCCAGCCTTGGGCCACTTTCCCTGGGTGGCCCAACACCCTATCTGGACCCCAGATCCTCTGCCCAGGTTGTCTTGAGATGCTGTCTGGCCCTTAGCCCATGACCTCCCTAACACCAGAGCTGGAAGACCTTTGACCCCTTGCCCTGGAGTTTTCCCAGTCTCAGCCAGCTGGCTCTTGGCCTCTTGCCAAGAACATGTCCAGCCCTCAGCCCCTAGACCTGGTCTGCCCAGACACCCTGCCATTTGCATTCCTCCTATTAGAGGCTCAGCATGCTCTGAGCTGTGCACTCCACATTGAAAGGGTTACCTTGGGGCTCAGGGTAGCCCACTGGGAGCTTCTCTCAAGTATGTAGACTCATGAAGGTACTGGTGTGGCCAGGCTGTGGCTGGCAGGCTTCCTGGCCATGTGTAGATGTTTTCTATGAAAGACATTTTGTTTTATTTTGTGAGAAATGAGACAGTGTCTCAATCAAGCCCAGGCCATCCTTGAACTTACATTCCTCCTGAGGAAACCACCACACTGTGCTCATTTCTTTGCCACATTATAGGGGCAGTGTGCCTAACTCCCAGTGTGCTGCTGAGGAAATGCCTTGGGCAGTTGGCAGTGGGCAGGAGAAGCCACAAGGTCTCTGAATTGATGAAGTGGATGTGCAGCCTGGCCTGGCACCTTGTTGCAAGACTAGAGGGATCAGATTCCTGGAAGTTGAACATGCACAGTGTTTTGTTCTGGTAAGTTAGCCCAGGCAGGTGTCAGTGATGTGTAGGATAGGAGGACTTTAAATGTGGTTTTCATCCGGTCTTGACAACTGAATGGATTTAGGATTAGAAGGGGGGAGGGGTGACAGAGTTCAGTTGCCTCTGACCACATACATGTGCTCATGTGTCTATCCTCTCTGCCCACCCCATTTTTTCTTTGTGCTGTGTATGGGGAACTGATGCTAAAGCTCTTGTTAAATGTGGAATTCAGAGGTAAACAATCATTCTTCTCTTAACTATCTTGAGAACAGGTCTTGCTCTGTGCCTTAGGCTGGACTTTGGTGTAGCTTTCCTCATGCCTCTTTTTCCCAAGTGCTTGGATTATGGGGTGCCTGGCTCATTTATTTTAATTTTTTGGCAGTACTGGGGTTTGAACCCAGGGCATTGCCTTTGGTATATAGGCATTTCAACCTTAGCACCACACTTCCCACCTTGGCCCTTTTTCCATTATTTTTCTTATAGGTTCTCACTTCCCCCTTCCTTCTACCTATGTCTCCCAGGGAGCTGAGATTACAGAAATGAACTGTCATACTCAAAGGAGTCTAATTTTTAAAATCTTTTGAAGTATCCTGGTGAGAGAAGATTTTAGGATACGATTCTTTGTATTTTACTCTAAGCTTGCTGATTAGCCTAGCTTCTTTTGCCTTCTGATTGTTTTCATTAATTTATCAGAGATAGCAGGAACGAATAACCAGATCCTACAATGGCTACAAGATCTTATACATCTGACCTTACCTCTGCTCTTTCTTCTCTACTTCTACCTCTAGTTAGCCTGCTTTGAGCTTGAATTATGTTCCAGATTGGCTTTTTCCACTTCTGTTAACACAGAGCTATAAATTAGGCATACAAGTTTTGCTTTGACTTCAGTAGCAATAACAAAAATCACTTTTCTTGCAAAGATTACTTGTGTCAATTTTTCCTTGTTGTGGCAATTTTTAGGATGTAATATCACTTAAGTGTTAATACCGTTCAGTGTGTCAGCAGCAGCGATTCCTTTGCTTTGATCATTGTTCTAATTGTCTATATTGGATTTGGAACATTTCGGTGTTCATATTGTTGAGTCTTGAAGTCTTCCCTGTGTTCTAGAATTTCCTTAATCTACACCTGAGGTTTAGTTTTTGTGAGGCTTGTTGATCATGGATGTGTAGTTTTAAATCAGAAGGAGTGGTGGACTGGCTGTTGTTCACATTTAACCACTGCCCTTGTCCTGCCTTTGCAGGCATTGATTCTGACTCCCAGAGGCCATACATTTAGTGGGTATTCCTGTAGGGGTTGTGCCACCGGGTTGCTGACCACCTCTTCTGTGCCCCATTCTGTGCTTGGACTTGGTGGCACGCTTGTTTTCCTAATTTCTCTTTGGAAACAGACAGTTTTGGCTCAAATAACTGTGAAGATTGTACCTGTGGGCTCAAAGGGGGTTTAGGGGAAGAGGTTATCCAAAACTCTGATGTCTGCAACAGTTGATGGGGTGTGGAAGGTTGGCTCTGACCTTTCTTTGCCTTCCAGAATGATGTTAGCCATGGAAGACTTAGGGGGGAAACACTACCATCTTTTCCAGCACGAGGACTTGGAACTTCATTTCTTAGACATTGGAACAACTTTTCCACTTCTGTTCCAGGTTCTCTACAGATGCAGTAGCAGCAGAACAGGCAGGTGAACTGTGTATGCCCTGTGAGATGTCTGGGTAGATACATGGGCATAGAGAGGCCTGGCAAGTCCTGAATAGCTCAGGTAAGCAGCCCAGAGGGATAGGCTGGTAAGGGTAATGTTTAGGGAGAAACTTGGGCCTAAGTAGGGCTTGTTCCCATACTATGTCATTGAGGCAGCTATCTGTCCTCCAGATCTCATCCTGGTATACTGACATATTTTGGGTGATTGTAGGAGGCCAGGGAATGATGTAAACAATTGTTATAAAGGCTTCCTCACCCTGATGAGTGCTCTTTTCCTCATGAGTGCTCTTTTCCTGGTGAGTATGTGCTCTCCTCCTGGTGTATATGTTCTCCTAGTGAGTGCTCTCCTCCTGGTTGAGTGTTCACCATTTTACTCCCACTCGTGGACTAGTGGATGCTGATGACATTCTTGGAGAGCCTGGGAGGAGGAGCATCAGTGTGTCTTCCTCTTCTTTTTTTTAGAAACAAAGGACTTTATTAGTCACAGTAATAGCAGTGGCCCAAGAACCCCCATCTTCTTGTCCTGGTTCTCTGAGACCCAATTCACGCAGCAGGGTAACATGAAGACAGCTGAGTGATCACTGCTCATGCAGTAAGTTGTATGGTGAGAACGGAACATCAACTTTAGGAAACCTGAACACTTTATAATACAAAATAGTATAGGTGTTCTTTATCCAAGGAGAGACAGTGTCTTCTATAGTGGTTCACAATACAAAAATATTTTAGAAGTTAGTTCCGGACTAAAGCAGTCATTGCCTTTTGTGGCAAAACATGGACATTGAGAGCTATGTGAAGAACTGCCTCCTCAACAGATGTTTCAAATAATTTATTGAAAAAAACTAATAAATTCTGTGTATCATATATGATACTTTCCCATAAGAAAAATTTTAACTTGATTTTTGAAAATTTCACAGAACTGTAAACATTTTTATTTTTACTTTTTTTTCTTTTGCCAGTTTTGGGGCTTGAACATTGGGCCTTGGCACTGTCCCTGAGCTCCTTTTGCTCACAGCTAGCACTTGAGCCACAGCACTACTTCTGGCTTTTTCTATAATTAATTGGAGGTAAGAGTCTCACAAACTTCTCTGCCCGGATTGAGCTGGCTTTGAACCCTGATCCTCAGATCTCAGCTTCCTGAGTAGCTAGTATTACAGGTGTGAGACATCGGTGCCCGGCAAAAGTTTGTATTTTTAAAAAGATGACAAAACAGTGAAACTACCACAGTGTTATATGTGTTTTCTTCATTTTTCTTCTTAGGAAAAAGGCTAAAAACATTTAATATATTTTCTCATGATTTTTCTGCTAAAAGGATATACAAAAGTGGATGAATCTATCTTTTCTTTGTTCAAAATATTTTAAACATTAAAGTCTAATGACATGTTACAATACATATATTTGTATGATGTTCCTATTTCTATAACAGTTTCTCTACACTCTATGAACAGTGCATACATGATTCAGTGTAAATCCTTACAGTGTTTCATTGTTACAGAACTTGAGTTCAAGTCAAATAAGGGAAAGACTAGGTCTAAGTCAGTCCTCACCTGTTTTCACAGCCATAATGGAGCCTGACCAGGTGATGTGCTGTCAGCCCAGCTTAGGAGGCCTAGAGGTAAGTCAAGCCACCCTTTGAATTGCAGATTCACCTTGTTGTTAAACACAGATAGGATATGCAGATATACTGTGATTAAGCCCCTGGGAAATCCTGCCTCTCTTGGTGCCTTTTGTTTTATGTTGGGGTTTTGTCACGACCCAAGCATGAGGTTTTGGTCTTTAAAAGTTTGGTGTAAGCTCTAGTCTAGGCTGCTGGTCTATGAGACAGGAGTCTACCATGTAGACACGGGCCTTTAAATAAAGATTCCTGATTTGAGCTTTCAAAATGTGGCTTATCTGGATTTGCATCTGAGATACCTTATAACACAAGTGGATGTTAATGAACATGACCAAAGTCTTTGTTAAAATATTATTATAGCACCAGTAGAATTTGACAAAATGTGAACCAAATTCATAATACGTTCTCTAAAATCCTATTCAACAACTTGAGGTTTGTTATGTTTGTATATCTCCTGCGTATGAGAGAAAATAGGTTAATTCTGTAGCAGGACACCACAAAAAAAAAAGAAAGAAAGAAAGCATCATTTTTTTCCATATGTAACTAAACTATTGTGCTAATATATGTGCTATTGTGCTGTATATGTGCATATAATTCAAAAGTATTGAAGAAAGAATAGCACCTTAGAAACAACCCTAACATAAATAGTATAACAAAAAAATTTAAGTCTAATAATCTCTTTACAACTCTTTTCTTATTTGTTTCCTGGACCTAGCTCATTCACTTACATAAAATTATTTACAGAGCCCTATATTATAAATCAAATGTTTGTATAAACAAAAATCACATTAGATGTTTGGCAAGCAAAAATAAATTAATTTGATTAAATTACCATAGCTAAGATATGGAACCAACCCAGATGCCCCTCAGTAGATGAATGGATCAAGAAAATGTGGTATATATACACAATGGAATTCTATGCCTCCATCAGAAAGAATGACATTTCCCCATTTGAAGGAAATGGAAAGGCTTGGAAAAAATTATATTAAGTGAAGTAAGCCAAGCCCAAAGAAACAAAGGTCCCATGGTTTCCCTTATTTGCAATATCTAGTATATGTATGAGTCAAGCAGGACAGGTCAGATAATGTGATGTTGGGAAAATGAACCCTTAGATAAGTATTTAAATGTTTTTTTTCTTTCATGCATTTGTTTCTAAATCATTTATAAGATTATTTCTTTGTAGCTTTGTATGTCCCTCCCCCACAGTACAACACCTGCTTCCACTATATTTGATGTCGGTATAATTTGTGGAGGATATGGGGAAAAACAAGTTGGTTAAGGATACAGGTAGACCCGATGCAACTATGAGAAGTACAAGTTGTCATGTCAAAAAGAAACTTTACAACTTTGGTGCGGGGGGGGAGGAGGGTTAGGATTGGGTGGGGGGGCGGGGGGAGGCTGGGAAGGGATGTGAAGGGTAAACAAAGGAGGAGGCTGCAATGCTTGATAAGAAATGTACTCATTATTTTGCCCATGTAATTGTAACCCCTATGTACAATATGTTCACAAAAAATAAAAATTAAAATTAATAAAAAAAGAAGAATGACCAAAGATTATATTCAGAGAACAACATTTCTTCATTTGAGTGGAGGTTAAGTGTTATGTATACATATGTTAATTGTATTACTCTGTATTTGCTGATGCCCAAAAAATTTAATAATATAAAAACAAAACAAAACAAAAAAGCAGTCTGGAGATTCACTTTGTGGATATTCACCAACATTAGACTTTCAACCAAGCAAAGAGAGACATAAGAATCATGAAGCTCTTCTCAGAATGATTTCCTCCTTCAAAACTAACTCCATTATCCTGGGTATCTAAGCACATTCACTTTGTTCTGAACAATAAATGGGGTTTGTCTTTTCTGTGGAGTGAAATGTGTGGAACAGCCTTTGCTGAAATATTGAGAATTATTTCTACTATAACCCGATTTTTTCTTCAGAAATAGAGCAATATCCAGTGATTGCATTGTTTGTGGTTATTTTTAAATTGAATAAAGCTTCCACTAATTATGTCACACACAAAAAAAAACCAAAAAAATCATTTAGTGCCAGGTGCCAATGGCTAATGCTTATAACCCTTGCTACTCTGGAGGCTGAGATCTAAGGATCATGGTTCAAAGCCAGCCTGGGCAGGAACATCTTTGAGACATGTATCTCTAAATAACCAGCAAAAAGCTGGAAGTGAAGCTGTGGCTCAAGTGGTAGAGCCTTGAGTGAAAAACTAATAGATTGCACCTGAGCTCTGAATTCAAACTCAAGTACAGAAAGAAAGAAAGAAAGAAAAAAAGAAAGAAAGAAAGAAAGAAAGAAAGAAAGAAAGAAAGAAAGAAAGAAAGAAAGAAAGAAAGAAAGAAGGAAGGAAGGAAGGAAGGAAGGAAGGAAGGAAGGAAGGAAGGAAGGAAGGAAGGAAGGAAAGATTTACTCAACAGCTGATCTGTGTATAGATAGATGATGACAGAATGGACCACATGTTCACGAACTTGTGGTAAAGGGATGCAGAACAGGCAAGTGGCCTGTACACAACAACTAAGCAATGGAACTCTCATTAGAGCCCAGGAGAGGGACTGTGTGGGACCAAAGCCAGTCTCCGCCCAGCACTGTGAGGGCCAGGACTGCATGACTGTGTGGGAGGCAGGAGTCTGGTCTGAGTGCTCAGTCAAGTGTGGCAAAGGTGTTCATCATCGGACAGTGAGATGTACAAACCCAAGAAAGAAATGTGCCCTCTCCACCAGACCGAGGGAGGCTGAAGATTGTGAGGATTATTCAAAATGCTATGTGTGGCAGATGGGTAACTGGTCTAAGTGCTCAATTACCTGTGGCAAAGGAATGCAGTCTCGTGTTATCCAGTGCATGCATAAGATCACAAGAAGACATTGAACTGAATGTTTCTCTTCAGAAAAACCTGCAGCATATAGGCCATGCCACCTTCAGCCCTGCAACGAGAAGATCAATGTAAATAACATAACATCACCTAGACTTGCTGCTCTGACTTTCAAGTGCCTAGGAGATCAATGGCCTGTTTACTGCCGAGTGATCTGAGAAAAGAACCTGTGTCAAGACATGAGGTGGTATCAGCGATGCTGCGACATGTGCAGGGATTTCTATGCCCAAAACTTCAGCAGAAAAGTTAACCTCTAGGAAGCTGGCCAATCACTCCCTCTCTTTGCAATTACATTATTTATAAACACCCCACTAGCATGTTCTTCCTCTTTCATGAGGAAGCTATGTTGTAAGCACAGTGAGAAAACTGGGCCAAGAAGCGGGCATTTCACCACATGAGCCTGTGGGGGCCATTTGTGTACTGTGCAGTGATTCCAACTACAGGTTGGCCCTGATTTGAGTTCTGTTTAACTTCACGTTCTTGGGAATGCTTACAAAGTGGGCAGGTCTCCTGGAGGAGTCCAGATTCTAGGGATGGGGGTGGGGTGGGTGGGCTCAATCCCAGTTGAGACTAGGTCATTGGGACTGAAGGGGTACTGTGTGTCCTGGGTACCACTGCACTGACTGCTGTACCAGACCTCTCCCTGGCTTTGCCTTCAGCTCCTATTCTTATCACCTTCCCCTTCATGTATGGAGCCATTCTGCAGTGGTGTCCTAAAGCAGATGAGGAACAGAGGAGGTTTATTTGCACTGCCTGCTTAGTGATGGAGTTAATGTTCCTTAGAGCTCTGTATTTTATACTACCCTTCACAACAAGCACTGTCTTCTGATGAGAGGTCCTCTATATTTTTTTGGTGTTAAAACATTTCTATGAGTGATAGTTGATAGTTGTGTGATGACTTGTCACTGAACTAATTGGTAGCCTTTATCTTAAAAAAGTCTTAAGTTGATGCAAATATCTGGGGATTAGTGGCCTAGCTGGTAGAGCCAGAGGATCCTGGAACCTGAATTGGACTGTGGTGTTCCTCGCTGCTCATTGCCAAGCATTCTGCAGGTTGGCACCAGAGACCTAGTGCAGTACCAGAGAGGGGCTGTCATGTCCATAGGTCGGTGCCTGGCTTTGGCTGTGTCCTGTTGGATTCCTGGCTTTGGCTGTGTCCTGTTGGATGCCTGGCTTTGGCTGTGCCATTCCCGGATGTTATTCTTTCTTTTCCCATGGAGCTCCCTGAGTGGCAGCAAGAACCAGAGGACAGAGCTGGTCTGGGGAAGCTGAGCTCCAAGTGTGAATGGGTGTCTTGCCTTCTTCCTTTTGCCTTGTACTTCCTTCTTCCTTGTCCTTCTTTCTCATTTTAGACCCTTTGAGTTGGAAATGGACGCATATACTCTATCATTCTTCGGTGTGTGTAAAGAGAAAGAAAGTGCAATTTCTTTGGGATATAGTTGGTGCTCTAGAAAGATGGAGCAGGTGTGCCTGGGCTCCTGACACATCTGTCATCACTGTGGGGTAGCGTCTACCTTACTCTGTCAGAGGCTTAAACTTGCCATGGAGTGGCAGCTGAAGGCTGATGAAGGTTAAGGGTAAACTTAAGATCCCCTGGATAACAGTGAGGGAGGCTGAGATGTGTTGGATGTAGGAGGACTAAAGAAACAAAGATCATGCATAGGTGGTGGGATAGAGGAGATGTTGGCTGCTGGCCCTCAGAGGCCTCAACTCCCACCATTATATTGGTCTGGGGCTTCTGTGAATTGGCTTGTGAACTCTGGGGTGTGCAGCAACACCCCTAGCTTCTACCCACCATGTGTCAGTGACAGGCAAAGGCTACTGCTCCTCTGTGGCAAACAGAAGTGCCTCTAAAGAGTGCCCAGTGTCCTTTCTTATGGGGAATTGCTACAGTAGCCCAGTGGCTCTCCTAAGTCTTCTGGTAATGTCTCTAGGAGGTCCTGAGTTAAGTGAGCAAGTGTGATAGAGTCCAAATTCTGTGAGTTTGCCTTCCCAGGAGTGTATGTACCTGGGTGACACTGAACGAACCCCAGAGTCCTTTCAAAAATTGTGGCCCTGGGTTAGGTGTATTGTTCAATTGATGCAGTGAAAGCCTAGCAAGCTTAATAGGCTGAGTTTTAAAAAATCTTAGTATTACCAAAAAACTGTGGTCCAGCTAAGTATGGTGATGCATACCTGTAATCTTCATATTTGGGACCGAGCAGGGTCTGTAAGATGCAGTCTGGACTTTGTAATAAGAGCTTGTCTTTTTTTCTTTTTTGTCAGTCATCGGCCTGAACTCTGGGCCTGGGCACTGTCACTCAGCTCTTCAGCTCAAGGCTAGCACTCTATCACTTGAGTCATAGCACCACTTCTGGCTTTTTTCTGCTTATGTGTTGCTGAGGAATCGAACCCAGGGCCTCATGCATGCAAGGCAAGCATTTTACCACTGAGCCAACTTCCAAGCCCAGAGCTTATCTTTTTTTAAAAAAAGCAAGAGGTGGTTTGGTGGGAGGGGAATGGAGAATGACTGGATGTAACTTCTTTTGCAGCTCTGTTACCTTGACTACCTTCAAGTCTGATTCATCCTCCATGGGGCTGCAGTCCTATGGGTGCTCTTATTAACCTTCATTGGTCTGGGTCTGGAGCATCTTGGATATGACATAACGTCTTACTCTGAGTCAGACTTGAACATGTTTCCTAGTGTGATAAAAGCTTCTTTTCTATCAAATGTACGTTTATTATTTTCTGTCAATCTTGTGAGAATAGTTTTTCTGGAAAATTTCCTTGTTGTCCAGGTGGCTTGGCCTTTATTGATTACATTTTGGTTATATTTTTGCCTGCTGCACTTGAAGAATCCTATTCAAAGCTCCTTGAATGTTTGTGAAATCCTGTTAATTCACATCTTTTGCATATTCTGTATCTGAACTCAGCCAGTGTGAGCACATGGGCAAGGTCTCTTGGCTTAGGGAATAAGAGTGAGCAGTGCCTGCTGTGTGTGCTTACTGGCCAAATTTTTGGTTGATGGCACACCCTTCTGCAGGAGTAAATTTTGTCTTGCTGAGTTCCTTTGGAGTTGATGTTCTTATTCCTACAGGACAGCCCAATATCCAGAGCCATTTCTAACAGTACTGACTCTAGGATACCTTCAATGGGCAATTTTCATGAAGACTTTCAGGGAGAGAGCAGCAATACTGGGTTTGGCTGACCAGCAACCACTCTTGTTCTCCTGGAATCCAGGACCTGCCCTTTGCTCCCTTCCTTCTCTGTGGCTGACATAGACTCTGTCCGGTCCCTGTAGATCATGGAATGAGAGCAGAGATTACAGTTCTGTCCCCTCCTCCCCAGCTTCTCCAAGCTCAATGGTGGGTTGTGGCTCTTAGGTCTGTATGATGTGCCCATTGCAGGCCCAATATAAAGTGATTGTGTCTGCAAGTCAGTGAGTGTGTGTGTGTGTGTGTGTGTGTGTGTGTGTCTTGTGTGCATGTGCACAGACTAATACTGATTCTTCAACTAAAGGCCTCTTGCTCTTGCTTAACTTTGTTGCTCAAGGCTAGTGCTCTATTACTTGAGCCATACCTTCCCTTGACTTTATGCAAGTTGCAATGCTCAGATCTCAGCCTATTGACTTCTCCATTTGTAGAGGTGGTTTTCCTGTCTCCTAGAGCTCACTGTCCCTGTCCTTTTTTCCATGCCTTGCACGGGACCTGAAGCAGAAGCCATGCCTGTTAGAAGGAGCAGGATGCAGTTGTCATGAGAAACATGAAGACTGAGATACTGTGGCAGCACAGGGTGTATGGGAAGCTGAACCCACTCCAGTAGAATGTTTGCCTGTGTCGAGGAGCTTGGTGTGGCTGTGCTGCTTTGGCAGGAACAGAACCACTTCAAAAGTCAAGATATTTGGCTTGGTCATTGTCACCATCAGTTTTACATGGTATTTGTTTGGCCTGTGGTGAGGGGTCTATAGTTGTTGTCTTTTCAGAAGCTGCTGGTGAAGCTGTGGATAGGGGAGACACTGGAATAGACCCTGAGGTTGGGCCTCAGGTGGGTGGGCCTCAGCCCTTGTCTCCTCTCCCCTCAGGTGGGTGGGCTGCTGCCCTCACCTCTGCCTTTTGGCAACCAGCATCCACCGTAGTTCTGCCCTGGCAGAGAGCCTCAGCACCTCATCTAGAGGATTTTTCTCTCTCTGAATGAGGCAGGGGCTTTTGTTCCACACTGCCCAGGTTTCTTCTGACAGCGGGAGGGAAGTAGAGCTGAGGTATGAAATTTTTTCAAGTCTTAGCAACTTTGTTGAAAACTCCCACAGTGGTGAGCAGTGTCTGGCCTGTGCTGCTCAGGACTGTGTTTGCTGAGGAAGCTACCACTCTGGGAGACAGTCGTTCCTTTTAGCAATGATAATCACTGTGGATAGAACTATGATTTAGGATGAAAGAATCTTATCACAGTGAAGATTCTTGACCCACGTTGGCCCCTGTAGCAGACTGTTGCTGATTGACAGCAGGTAGGTAGAGGGATGTACAGTGGGATGTAGGCTGGAACTGTTGGGTGGCTTGCCCCTAAGTGCTGGTATTGTGATACAGCACAGGGCTGTTCTCATTACCCATCCTTTCTGCCTGCATTTGCATCCTTTTGGGGGACACAGTTTATGTTCTCCAGCTTAAGTTCTGCTTTCCCTTCTGCTGTGCTCTGCAGACAGGTCACCTCCCATCATGACTACCCTGGTCTCAGCGAGGTGGAGGACTCACCATTCCAGATGAGCCCTTGAGCAGGGCCCAGGCCCAATGAGTTTGTCTGTGTTCACGGTTATAGAATCCCCAGATTCCTGGCTCTCTTTCCTGCTGTTCTGGGAAATTGAGATTCTTATAGAGATGTGCAGTCTTTATTTATGGTGTTCACCACTGGCTCAGATATCTGCCTCTGCCCCATGGCAGAGCTTCCTTCAGTTCTCTGTCTCATAGCTATACCTCTTGATTTTCTTTTTGCCTTGAGAGCTCAAAGGATACAGGCTGGGCCAGCATTCCCTTTGAACTCCACCTGTGGAACAGGCTCGTGGATGCTGTCCCAGCAGGCTGTTGCTGGGGGCTTCCTCTTCTTCTCTGTGAAAGTCAACTACCCACAGGTGTTCCTTCTGCTCCTGGGGCCACTCTGGTCTGGTGAGAAACCTCTGAGTCTTGTTTCCTGTTAGGAAGAGCACAGACCCTTTGTGCCCATCTGGACCAGCCATGTTGAATAAATGGCATGCTAGTGTGCCCAGTGTCTGCCACATGGCAATGTGCAGCAGGCAGTTCGAGCTGCCGCTCTGGCCAAAGTAACATAGGCTTCCAAAACTAGCTGGAATTTCCACTTTCTTCTTGAGTCCTTTGCAACTATTTCTATGCCCAAGAACCCTGTTATAAGCATAGCAGGTCCTTAGGTGGCCATGTGTAGCATCAAGTCTTATGTTCTCCCCTCAGTCCTGTTCTAGGCTCTGAGTGGAATTGCCTGTGTGTCCTCCAGGACTGAGCAGGAGAGAGGAGCTGGATTTTGTACTGCACTTCTTGTCTTCATTAAGAAAAGGGTGTCTTTTATGTTCTGGTAACACCTCCCTGTAATCCCAGGAGACTGAGATATGTTTTTATGTTTTTATGATTGTGTTTTAAAGCCAATCAGGACAGAAAAGTCAGGGAAGCCCTGTCTCCAATGAACTATCAAATCTTTTGGTACTGGCATCAAAAACAAGACAAAGGTTTCATCCTCAAATGGAGACTCCCAGGTGTCAAGACCCTCCCCGGGCGATGAGACCTCTCCCACTTAATCAGGTTCCCTCAGATGAGATGAGACACCCCCTCCTTGGATGGCTTACCTGCTTCAGTGGCAGGATGAACACGAGAGCACAGTATTGATTCTGCTGTGATGACCTGGCAGGATTACACCCTGTACTAAGGAAGTTTCTCCTGGTTGACTGGTCTTTCAGGGAGGCAGAAGGAGTAAATCTGAGGTGGTCCTTGTCTCTGGAAGCTCCTTGGGGAGAGGATTCTATGTAGGGAAGATTCTCCTGTGCTTCACCTGTTGTACTGAAGCATTCCGGCTCACTGTGGGGAGCTAGTATCTTGGAAGCTTCCGTGCTGTGTGCTCATCTCCTTGTGTAACCCCACCATGTCATACTTGTTATAGGTCAGCTTTGAACTCAGTAGAATTGGGCTCCACTCCCATGTTATACTCTTCTCATGGTGGAGGCAGATCTACTAATTTTAGTCTCACCAGAATCACTTTGAGCTTGAGGGAAGCCAGGACATGTGCATAGCATGTGTGAGGCCCTGAGTTCAAATTATGTGCTTCTTTCACAGCACCAAGAAGGGAAATGAAAAAGATTTCCACTTTTAGGTAGCGTACCTGAATTTACCAGCTACTTGGGACACTGAGTCAGGAGGACTGCTTGAGCCCATCTCTTCCCTGCCAGCTGGGGTGATACAGTATTGAGTCCTAGGTACTCCCCAAACAAACAAATCCCTTGGAGTTTGGAGAAAGAGCAGATTTTTCTTCTTCCTTTCCTTGGAGGTGGAAGGTTGGCAGTTTGAGGACACCTAATAGAACCTTCTTGCAAGGAGAAACCTGTACTAATGAGATTGAACATGGTTCTGGGACTGGGTGGAAGGAGTAGAAGCAGGGAAAAGTTGGTCCCTCTGCTCTGGCTTGTGTCCCTGCAAGAAAGCTTACACATTAGCGGGTTTGCAAGTCACGCACAGGTATGAGTGACTGCTAGTTCAGGTACCCACTCCTAAAGCTACCTCAGAGAAACTTCATGAGGGGCCTGGGAATGTGGCCTTGTGATGTGTTTGTGTGTCTTTGTGTGTGTGTGTGTGTGTGTGTGTGTGTGTGTGTGTGTGTGTGTGTGCGCGCACGCGCGCGCGCACGTGCATGCTTATGTGTGCCAGTACTATGTCTTGAACTCTGGGCCTGGGCAATCTCCCTTAGATTTGTTGCTCAAGGTTAGCACTCTATCACTTGAGCCTTTTAGCTTTTGTGGTGGGAAATTGTATATAGGAGTCTCACAGACTTTCTTTCCTGGGCTGGCTTTGAGCCATGATTCTTACATCTAGTCTCCTGAGTAGTTAGGATTACAGGCGTGGGCCACTGGCACCTGGCTCTCTTTCATTCTACTTATTTTTTTTTTTTTTTTTTTAGTTGTCAAGGGTCACCATTCGTTTTGAGTACAGCACCTCTTATTAGGTGTTTTTAGGTCTTTCCCTCATTTGGAGTAGTCTGCCCAGCATTGTGGGTTCTGAGGTATTACTACCAATAGGTGGTCCTGTGATCACAAAGGCACAATAGGTGCCTTTGTGATCTGGCTTTGTTACTGTTGGTTGTGGGGCCTGAACTCTGTCCCTGAGCTCTTTTGCTCAAGAGCTACCATTTTAACTAAAACACCACTTCAGGTTTTGAGTGGTTATTTGGAGACATGAGTCTCACAGACTACTGGCCCAGGCTGGCATTGAATCCTGATCCTCAGATCTCAGTCTCCTGAGTAGCTAGTTAGGATTACAGGTTTCAGCCACCAGTTCCTGGCCAATGCAGCTTTCTTAGGAAGACTGGGATTGCCTCTTACAAGCCTTCCTCAGCCTCATCTCTTTCCCACAAGGAATTTCTAGCTAGCTAAATTCAGAGTCAGGCGGAACCCCGGATTTTTGGTTTTCATGGTGGCTTCATCATGTAGGCATGAGCAGTGATGTGAGCCACTGATGATCAACTCTGCCTTGGCCTCTGTTTCTCCTGGTGAAAAGCCCCAGCCTTTTGATGCCGCCTTTTGCTGTCTGGGGACCAGCCCCAATCTGAGTCTTCATGAACTATCAACCATCAGCCAGCTTAGCAAAACACAGCAAGTGTCATCACTGGGATCTCAAGGGTTGTAGCAGCTGATCAGAGAACGGCTCTGCCTTATCGTATCATAAGAGTCTATGTTTATGTAGTGGATGTTCAGAGCTGCCAGAGTGGCAGTTTATTAAACTATTTCCTAGATGGCTTTTTGGAATAGAAATGAACAAACCAATTTCTAAAGTTTCTATAGATGTGCATAGGATCTGGAATGGGCAGGATAATTTTGAAAAGGATCAAGTTCAAAAAATGTTACAAAGTGCTTAGGACAATGAAAGTTTGGGACATTGACAGACAGGTAAATGAATAGAACAGAATGGAAAATTGAGAAGTAATTGAAGAATATAATGTTCATTGATTTTTTTAAAAATGAAAATGTCTTGATGAGAGAGATGGTTAATCCAAATCACAACTTGTGTGGAAGGAGAAGTGCCTGAACTGTGGCCTCAACACCAAATATAACTCCACGTGGCAAGTGAGACTATGGAGGGAAGCCAGAACTCTGAAAACTAATGTTTGACAAGAAGGACATACAGAACATGAATTAATAATACTTCGGAAAAAATAAGATGCATTGGACTTTAGTTTGCTTTCAGAGAGCTAGCAAAAGGACAGACTATAGAGAACCTGTTGTCAATGTGTCTATATCTACATATTTATCTGCCTGAAGAAGTATACAAAAACCATATAATAATTTCTTTTTCCTAGTATTGAGGATTGAACTCAAGTCCTCAGCACTTTCTGAGGCCAGATTAGAAAATGCAGAAGATGGGGCTCAGTGGTGGAGCACCTGCCTAGAGTGTACATGGTCTGGATTTTGAGCCCTATCACTGCCAATAAAGGACAAAAGCTTTTTTTAAACAGTTTCTATATGAGATGTGGTATATGAATGTTAAACGAGGACACAAAAAGCTATAACAGCAGTATTCATTAGAGAAGTCACGTGTTAACATCACAGGGTGCTCAACTGGGATGAGTGTCCCTCAAAGACTCATGGTGGTAGTGGAAGGGGTGGGATCATTGAGATGTAGGGCTTGGTGAATGGATGTTACATTATTGGGGTGTGCCCATGTAGGGGATACTGAGGCTCTCCTCTCTGTCTTTACCATGCAGCTTCTGGGAATTGAGCCATCTCACTTCTGCCAGGTTGTAATGTGTAGTCACAGGCCCCAGAGGAGAGGTGCCAACTGACACAGACTGACACCATGCTCAACATGCAGATTGCTGTTGAGCAATAGAAAATGGTACAGACAGTCACTCTGGAAATGGACAGCTTTTTGTGCACGTAGAATGTAACAGCTATTTTGCTCCTAACTATTTGTCCACACTACAGTGTGGCCTCATGAGGACTTGTTTGAAGATGTTTATAGGAGCTTTATTTGTAGAATCAGCCAAAGCATGGAATACTCAGATGTGTGCCTGCAGGCGACAGGAAATGAGTGGATGGTACATCTACACTATGGGGTAACATACAGAGCAGTGAAAAGCAACTTGTGCTGAATAGTCTAGCTTGAATTCAAAAGGGTTGTGATTCCATAAACCTGAAGTGTTATAAAAGGTCACACCAACCTAGAGTGACAGGAAATCAAAGTTCCTTGAGTCCATGCTGGGAATCTTCTGGGTTGTTGGTACTGCTGTCAGTAGAGGCATGAGGTACAGCTTTAAAACGGGCTTCATTGAAAAGTGTTTTTATCAAGGGTGAAGTATACCTCCAAAAGAGACGTTACCCAGAAAGAACAGAAAGACCACTGCAGTGACTTGGATTGGTTTAGGGAGAGATAGGGTTAAGCCAGAATACTTGGGGGAGGAGCTCATCCCTTGAGTTGTCAAAGGCCTTGAGGAACCTGAACCTCTTAGGCTTTTGAGATGTGCCCAACACTGTCAGCTGACCTGCATCTGGGTTTGCTCCTTGGCACCAGAGGCATCAAGGTAGAGCAAGAGGCAGTCATCGCTTGGAGAGGAAGAATTTAACTTCTGAGGTGGCAACACAATACTGTCTCACTGTGGAGATGGCTGAGGAAGATTAGCAATAAATTTTTGACATGTGCAAACTCCTTTTCAGTTCTGGGTACCAAATAGCCCTCCCAGAGTGAGGGAGGAGGATCAGGCTACCACCTTGGTTGTCAGTGCACTGCTGTTCATCTGCTTTTTAACTGACAGGAATTGTTTAAGTCTTTGTGGAAGACATTCAGATGTAAAGTTCTCTGTATTCCCATTTGCTCCCTCTGGCTTTTAGTTTTTTTTCCATCTTGCTAGCTGTTCAATTTTGGAGTATCATGCCCCAGTCATCTTTTAGACTAGACAAGTTTAGTAATGTTAATTTTAGTATTAGTTTCATTTAAATCAGATTTTATGTATTTTTTGACTTATTAAAAATTGAAGTTAAGAGAGTCACTCACGCCGGGCGCTGGTGGCTCACGCCTGTAATCCTAGCTACTCAGGAGGCTGAGATCTGAGGATCGCGGTTCAAAGCCAGCCCGGGCAGGAAAGACCGTGAGACTCCTATCTCCAATAAACCACCAGAAAACCGGAAGTGGCGCTGTAGCTCAAGTGGTAGAGCGCTCGCCTTGAGCTGAAGAGCTGAGGGACAGCGCCCAGGCCCAGAGTTCAGGCCCCACGACCGACCAAAAAAAAAAAAAAAAAAAGAAACAAACAAGAGAGTCACTCACTGCGCTGTGTTTCTGTAGTTTGGACATTTGTATTTTCTGCAGTCTAGCTGCATTTCTGTAGATATTCCAGTAGGAGTTGATACTAAGTCATCTACAAGTAATGGAAGCTTGGTGTTTTGGATGCTGAGACTTGAAATGTACTTTGTCTTGCTTGTTTCATCCATTTAGTCAGTTCAGTTTCTTTTTGCATTTTTGTAAGCAAGCATTGGAATATCAATGTTGTCATGAGTGCATTTAGGGTTGTGGCTGGCCAGGAAGTAACATTTCAAGTCTGTGTGGGCTTTCAAGTTTATTACACAGTAGTGCAGAGTGGAGCTGAGGAGACTGTCTACCCTAAAACCAGGCAGCTGGGTGCAAAACAGGACCATGGTTATGCCAGTGGGATAACCATGTGGGAGTGAGTGGAAAGGGTTGTGTCTGTGGGTTGGGGATGCATACTATCTGGAATGTGGGAGGATCTGGATTTCATCCCCACTATTGGAAATAAACCACCTTGGGTTTTTCCAAAACAGATGAATCTGTTTGGCTCGAGGGCCAGAACATAACAGTAGAGTACAGGGCTGCCCATGTGGTTTAAGCCAGAGCAAAGCCTTGCTTTCTTTTTTGCAGCTGTGATCCCCCTTTATCTAGTGGGGTGTACTTCTGACTGAGAAGAAAGCCAGCAGTGTGTCTGCTGCAGTTTGTGAGGAACCCCTGCTCTGGCTGGGGTCTCGATGCTAGGTGTTGAGATCTTCTCCAGGGAGAAACATTCCAAGGGCTCTGATCTAGTGCCTTCCATGCAGGCCAGCATCCAGCCATGGTGGAGCATGGGGTGCAGAAGAGTGTGCCTCCACAGGGTTTCACAATGGGTTTTCTAATGCTTATTTAAGAGTAATATTTCACCGATCAGATGTTCCCTTAACTATGCACACTTGGAGATCTGTAAAAGCTACTTTATGATGTTTGCCAGATTATCTTTTATTAAGACAGTAACACACAGCATTTTTCAAGGTCCTTTTGTGCTTCCCATCCATGGGAAGCATTTCTTGTGACCATGATGGAAGCGTCATCCAGGTTCCAGCAGCTCCTGCTGTGCAACAGAGGTGCCCAGTGTGGTGAGGTGAGTGGAGTTGGGTAGACGGTCCACCATGCAGGGTGTGAAAGTGCACTGGCCTCTGTCATCAATAGCATATACTCCTCTCCACTTTTATTATGGTCTACACAAGGGCCAAGAACCTTTTTCTCAGCCAAGGGCCATCTGGATTTTTATAATATTTTTCTGGGGCTGAACAGACAGCTGTGAGCAGCCAGTGAAAAACATGTGTGCTGACCTGTCATATGTCAAGTGATTTTTGTGGCCCTTACATGACTGACTGAGTGTCCTTCAATTCTGGTCTCAAAGGAGGATTCTGGAGCAATAGTGGAAGGATGAACACTGCTTGCCAGTGGGACTTGGGGTGTTTGCAGAATTGTAGATAGCTCCCCCCACTTCCTGTATTAAGCTATTTGTTATTTCTAGTCTTCTTTCTCTCTGTTTTCCCTTCTTGTCTCTGGATTGCTTTCCTCTGTCCTCTCTCCACTACCCTTAACCTCAAGTTCTTTTCCTTTCCCTTCTCAGGTAGGCAGAATTCTCCTGAGAGTTTGTGTGCAGGGGGAAGAAGAGCATCCTCATGGCTGGGTAGGTATAGGCTGCAGCTGATTGGAATTCCTGCTGTCTCCCAGTGTCATCTCTTCTCCCTGTTTAACTTTCTCTATCAGCTCTAATGTGGGAAAGCAGAGCAAGGGGAGTAAAAACTAGAGACATGGCTGGGAGAAATTCCCTGGCCTGTTCCTGGTGAGGTTTGAGCGATCATGCACAGATTTTATTTAGTCCATTTAATATAGTGGCTGTGGAAGTTGGTAGCAGATGTCTTGAATCCTACTGAAGGAACTAAAATATGAGCTTGTGGCACCTTGATATTATACATGGGTCCAATTTGATTTCAGTTTATTTAATTAAAACTTGACAATACTGCTAGCTACACTGCAGTAGTTATAGGAAACTTCTGACTTCAGCTTACAAAACTGCAACGGACCAGCTCCGCCGGAGCACTGGGACCGATGGGACAGGGATCTGGGGATAGGTGGGCAAGGAATAGGCGAAATGACAGACACAGACTCAAAAGAGTTGCATCTGAGTGTATCTTTATGGAGGAGAATTAACATTTTCATACAGTGTGTGATTGTGACATAGATTCTTTTGTTATTTAAGCAAGTAATCAATTTTTAGGAAAAGAAAAACATTGATGGATTACAAAAAAATTGATGACTATCCCACCAACTGTTTAAGCTAAATGGTGCGAAACAATGCGTCATCTAGTCAGCCTTTTTATGTTTAATAATGAACAAACCCAAGATAGGGCTGTACTTATATTGTACTCTTTTTATTTTTTTCATATATTTTCAAGCCCCTTTGAAACCATCCTAAAAACCACTTTCAGGTTGAATCAGGCATTCTCCGTTTTCTATAATTTTAATCCCAATGTTTGTTCACATAAATTTCTAATTATTATTTTAAACTATCTTGTTGTTTTGATAATAAACACCATAATGGTCCAGATCTACTTAATCTTTGCATAAAATCTAATGAGTTCCAAAACACCCTTTTTCCTTTTACATTAATCCATCTATTTTCATCTTTGTAAACTCCTGTATAAGGCAATGGTTCATGGGTCAGCTCAGGAAATGTGATGTCACTAACTTTATATTTTGTGGGAAATCACCATCTATTCCCTATAATGTAAGATGGACTAAAAGTAGTCATAACTGTTGGGGAATTTTTCTTTTCCTTTAATTATCAGGGGTCCCTTTTTTTAGAACTCTCTGTGCTTTTGGGATAACTCCTTCTGGCTTAGTTTAATTCATTAATTCTGCCTGTTGTAACATATCTAGAGATTTTAAATTTCTATATTTACTATGAATGAGCCACAAAACTGCTTGTGAAATTGTAGGAGTTCCTGGAGGCAGTGTCACATCAAATGATAGATTGATTGTGGCATTGCCCACATTTAATCTTTTGTCTTTATTATTCAGAGAAGCCGTCTCCATTGGATTGGAAAGAAACAACATGCTCTATTCATGGATCAATAGAAAAATAGCCAAAACGAGAATAAAGGCAATGAATGTACAGCCAAGAAGAATATAGTAAGAATAAAAGTAGAGGCTATAAAGGTGCAGCCAAGTGTATGGGAAGCCTTGAACCAACACCACCTTCCTGCATGAATGCTCCTTGAAGATTATGCTTTATCTGGCGTGATCTCTCACGCAGACTCTGAAGGAGGTGGCATGGCACAAAACCTAGACCTTTCTACCTACACCTTCCTATTTCATGCAGCTCAGATAGCACTGTCTCTTCCTAGTGGAGTTTTTGCTCATGAATATTGATGCTAACTGATGTGTCCTGTGTAAAGAACTTGAAAAGATTGCAGTAAATAAAGCAGGGTACAGTACCTTGGAAGACCTAGAAACATTGAAGTGGGTTCAGAGTTAATTGGAAGAGAAGAGAACTGGAATGAACGCTGGAGTCAAGGTGCCTTCTACATGTGAGCTTTTAGTTGGACTGCAGCCTCAGTGTGAAATGGAAGACTTCTTTGCCTCCAGTGGACCAAGAGACCCTTGTGGTCAGGTCAGCAGGAGGGTCCTGGAGTGATTTGTTAATCCTGCCCTACAGGGGGAAGGCAGATTCTCCATATCCCCCGTGGGAATGGGCAATTGGCACCACAGTCATGGGAGATCGAATGTAAAATGAGCCCATTTTATTTTATTCACATAAAATATTATAGGCTTGTTTAAAACTTAATTCTCATCCTGAGTATGCAAAATACAAATTCCAAAAAAATGTTCAATTTTTTTACTTTGTACTTTGCAAATATACAAAATAGAAGTTTGGTTAAATTTATATTACATATTTATTAAGGTGAAGAACTATGTAACATGTTAGCTCTGCTTAAGGCATACTTAGGAATAAACGATTGTACAAATTATTGTGCCTTTGAAACCACATTGCATAACAGACTGTCTCCGTAAAAAATGTTAAAGAAGTAAACCAAGTATAACTTAGTCATACATATAGATCAGAAGACAAATATATAGTCCTTGTCAGGGCTGGGAAGGTGGCTCAGTGGTAGAGCGTTTGCCTTGCATGCCTGAGGCCCTGGGTTCGATTCCTCAGCACCATATAAGCAAAAAGAAAAAAGCTGGAAGTGGCACTGTGGCTCAAGTGGTAGAATGCAAGCCTTGAGTTGAAAAGCTGAGGAACAGTGCCCCAACCCAGAGTTCAGGCCCCATGACCAGACCCCCCCCAAACATATATATATATATATATATATATATATATATATATATATATATATATATATATATATATATATAGTCCTTGTCAAAGCATACAGCAGTTTGAGAACTTTGGCTTCCTCTTTTGTACCTTTAGAACCAAGACTCATCAAGCACCATCATTTAGGCTATTAGAACACATATTCTGTGAAATCTCTTCCTCTTCTTCTAACTAAATAATAGCTTTTAGAAGGCAAAGGGAATACAAGGTGTTCTTTATATTTATATTGCATCTGAGACAATCTGTGAGAAGCAGAGTTGGGGAGGGGTGTAGAGTGAGACTAACACCACCACAATGCCACAAGAGGCAGGCCTCCTGGAGCAGAGCAGAGGCCAGGCCTGTGGAGAGGAGAGCCCTGTGGTATAGAGAGGCCTGCTGGAAAAAGAGAGAAACCTGCCACCTGGAGGCTGCAGCTGCTCTTAGTTCTGAGGTAGCCCAGGACAAGGCAGTTATAGACCAGCTAGTAAAACTCCTTTGTCACCTTTGGCCATGGATTTTCCCTCCTCTGAGATCATTACAAATTCAAGGGAATTCTGGTCTTCCCTCTCCCTCACCCCACCCCAACTGATGGATCTAATTTGCACCCTGTTATCCACAGCTTCCAGTAATCCCATGGTGGTGTCTTGTAAATCCAGGAATACTCAAGTTGATTTAGAATTGGAATGATAGCTGATACAAGCTCAGACCCATCTGTTCAATTTTGTTTTTTTAATTTTGCCTTTGGATTCCTCCTTTCTCTTGATTATCCATTCCCAAGAGATATTGGAAACTTTCCCATGGTTGTAGTGCTTTGCCAACATGAGCTCTCTCACATGGGAAGACAGTATGAAGGATTTTCTACTGGCAGTATGTGACTCTGTATCCACAGTCAGGGATTTAACAGTGTCTCTGTGCATCGGGCCAGGGGACCCACCTGGACAAGGCTGTCTCTATGCATCAGGACAGGAGACTCATCTAGACAAGGCAATCTGTATGCACCAGGCGATGAGACCCACCTGGACAAGGCCGTCTATGTGTCAGTCCAGGTGAGCCCACCTGGACAAGGCCGTCTCTGTGAGTCAAGCCAGGAGACTCACCTGGACAAGGCAGTCTCTATGTTTCAGGCCAGGGGACCTATCTGGATAAGACTCTCTCTATGGGTCAAGCCAGGAGACCAACCTGGACAAGGCTGTTGAACTTGTGGCACAGGAATGGCAGCACGACTATTGTTGCCTGTTCAGTTCATCAGAGTGGGCAAACTTCTACCCAAAGCCATCCCAGTCACAGTGGTAAGGTAAGGTGTCTCACCTGTATGGGTTCAGAAATGCACCTTGAGATGAGAGCTCCTTGGATAGGTTTGGCTGCAGCCCATGTGCTCACACGCATGGGTGGCCTTTGTGTGGCCATGACCTTCTTACTTCCTTTGGCTTTGGCTCCTCTGGCAGGTAGGAACCAGGTCACCTGCTCACGCAGGCAGGGTGGGTAGTTGGGCCCTCGATGGGCATGGGATATAGGGGCTAGCAGTAGAGTTGGGTGACAGTCCCTATTGACCAGAAATTCCTCATGACAGGCTAAGGTAGTCCTAATAGGGAGCTGTTGCCCCAAGGAGAATTCTTTTTTTTTTCACTTTTCCGCATACTTTATTTGTTACAAACATACAATTCTTTAAATATAGACTGTAAAATTCCATTTGCAAAAGTCTGCTATTGTAAGGAGTGCACACCAGCAGGAAGGCTTCTTAACTTTTTCTATGAGTTTTCTGTCAGTTTTGCTAGTTAGTGGTAAGTTCGGGACCTGCTGTTTTACAGGCCTGTCCGAAGCTTCTGGCTGTATTCACATTGCTCTTTTGAAGCATTAATAGTTAGCCTTTGAAGCAAGGCAGTGGTATAATTGGCCGTCACTCCATAAGTCCTGACTGCCTCAACTAAATCTTTTAACTGGGAGTAGGAAACCGGCTCAAAATTTCTTTCAGCAGTAATGGGATTCTCAAAAACTGGAAAAGCGGCCGCTAATGGCGACCAGGTGCTGCCTTTTATAAAGTGACTCTTCCCTGCCGGCGGGCACGGCGGGGGGGGCTGACGGGTGAGGGGCAGCTCCGTTTCCTCTCCCTGGCTGCTGCGGTACTCCCACCCCTAGGGGGCGCCACCCTCCATATCTGTCTGCCACGTGCTCCGCCGCAGCCTCTTCTAAGTCTTCACTATCAGCTGGATCGAGCTGTTCTCCCTCCTCCTCTAACATTTCTTCCTCTGAGTCACTCACAAGATTACTATATTCTTGGTCCCGCCCTTCCACATGTAGGGCTGAGAACCGGTTTGCTTTTAAAGAAGGGCAAGGGAGTCTCCTTGAGACCCCCTCCTCTCTGAAACCCTTCTCCTTTTGTGAGGGCTGCAGCCCCTCTCGCTTTAATTCTTTAGGATCCTTCTGTCTTTTTTCCCTTTTTCTTTTAGGCCTCTTTTCCTCCCCATTACTGTATACTGACTCTGATAGACTATCCTGATGCTGCGTTAGTACTTTGCGTCCTTCCTGGATTAAATCAAACCCTCCCTCCACGAGGCAACTGCGCACCATCAAAAAGACAAGCCACAAGGGAAGAAGCAATGCAAGCAACCAATAAATATCTAAATCTACAGTGAACAGCATACCGGGGGATATTTACCGACGTCTCCTCTCCGCGTGTTGAGTTCTGGCTCCAATTCGGCCTCTCGCGCGGGTCCCGTCCCAGGTTCGTTCCCGGGTTTCAGCACCAGTTGTAGTGACCGTCTACTCGACCAGCAAGGAAAAACGACCACCACTCCAGGAGTCTTCTCAGATCACGCTTTATTGGAGAGCCTTTTAGTTGTAGGAGAGCTTGGGCGCGAGAGAGCGTGCACCCGAAACACAGCCGCTTATATAGGGAATTCGAACACGGGTCTTTTCTATTGTTGGTCGCCTGCCTTTTACCGTCACCAGGTGTCATGGGATTGGCTGGGGACACTACCGGGCTCACGCACGCGCACAGCCCAGGCGTCCCGCCAAGCACCGTCTGGAGTGGTAATCCTCAAAACTGCAAGGGAGTGGGCGGAGTCTCGCCTCGGCTCCCTACAAAAGAGCGCAAGAGAAAGTCTTTCCCTGGGGGACGCTGACTCAGCAATTCCCCCTTTTTGTTTTTGAAGCATCTCTTTTATGCTTCTATTAGCTCTTTCCACTATACCTTGTCCTTGAGGATTGTAGGGCAGTCCGGTGGTGTGGTCAACCTGCATTTGTGCACAAAAGGCGCGAAAACCATGGGAAGTATAAGCAGGGCCATTATCCGTCTTAAGTCTAAGGGGCTTTCCCCAAGCTGCCCAAGCTTCTAAGCAGTGTATTTTGACGTGAGACACCTTTTCTCCTGCCAAAGGTGTGGCATGAATGACACCAGAAAAGGTGTCCACAGACACATGTAAATATTTTAACTTACCAAATTCTGTCAGATGAGTAACATCCATTTGCCATAGGGCGTTTGGTCTCAACCCCCTGGGGTTTACCCCCACATGGGGAGGATGAAGAAAGGTAACACAGGATTTACAGGCTTTAACAATATCTCTTGCCACATGCCTGGACAAATTATATCTTTTCCTAAGGGTATTAGTTGGTACATGATACAATCTATGAAAGTCTTTTGCCAATTCTACAGGATCAGCAGCGACCAGAGCCACAGCCCGAGTTGCCTGGTCCACCAAATCATTACAGCTTGCCATCGGGCCCGGCAACATAGAGTGGGCGCGAATATGTCCAATATAAAAAGAGTGTTTTCTGTTTAAGATAAGGGACTGAATCTGTAACAAAACATTAGAAATTGTACTGGCCTGCTTAATTGAAGCAGCAACTTCAAGAGAAGCAACGGCATTTACAACATATAATGAATCAGAAAATAAATTAAAAGGTTGATCAAATCTTTTAAAAACTTCAAGCACAATTAAACATTCAACAGCCTGTGGGACATTCGGCCGAAAATTAAAGACTACCGGCTGTTTGTTTCCTTGAACAAAAAGGGCACCTTGTCCAGCTTTTGATCCATCCGTAAAGATGGTCAGAGCATCAACCAAGGGCTCTTTGAAGTGACAACAGGAAAATACACTAAATTTTTGTTAACTATGGCAAGCAGATGATGCTTAGGATAATGGTTATCAATTACATTTGGAAATGAGCAAACAAGAATTGCCCACATATCCACTGTGGCTGCTAAAATTTCAACTTGCTCACGGGTTTATGGAATAATTAATTTATCTGGAATTTTTGCAAAGTGCATCAAACAATACTTTATACCCAAAATTGCCTGCTTAGACACTAATTCAGGAAAATATTGAACAGTTTTTGCTCCCACAGAATTGCCGTGGAGCCACCATAAGGGGCCATTTTGCCAAAGAACCCCCGTGGGATAATTTTTTGTTTTTAATATACATAAATCGATAGGTAATTTTAAATCAACCCATGAAAGTTGAGCCCTAGACAAAGCTGCCTCAACCTTTTGTAGGGAATTTAGTGCTAAAGGTGTCAGGGATCTAGAGGAGGTGACTTCAGGGTCACCCTCCAAAATGGCAAATAAAGGTAACAACTCTGACCGAGGGAGATTAAGAAACCCCCTTATCCAATTAATATCTCCTGCCAATTGCTGAAAATCATTAAGTGTTTTGAGATGACCAGTTCGAATGGAAAGTTCTTGTGGTTTAATCTCAGTAGGAGAAACTATGGTTCCCAGAAATTGAACAACACTAGTCTGTTGAACCTTTTCAGGGGCAATAATCAGTCCTTTATCAGCTAAGGTCTCCGTTACCTGCCCAAACACTTTATGAAGAGTCACTACCGAGGGAGCAGCCAACTAGATATCATCCATATAATGGACAATCCGTACTTTTGGAAATTTTTTCCTGACAGGGGTTAATGCATCCCCTACGAACAATTGACAAATTGTTGGGCTATTAGCCATCCCTTGGGGGAGAACTTTCCACTGATAGCGAGCATCTGGGGTTTCATGATTAACAGAGGGCAAAGTAAAGGCAAAGCGCTCCCTATCCTTTTCATAAAGAGGTATGGAAAAAAAGCAATCCTTAATATCTAAAGCTAAAATAGGCCACTCTCGAGGTAACGCAGAGAGCCATGGAAGTCCCCTTTGGATGGGTCCCATAATTTGCATCTGGGCATTTACTGCTCTAAGGTCATGTAATAATCTCCATTTTCCGGAGGCCTTTCTAATCACAAAAATTGGGGTATTCCAAGATGACACTGAAAGCTCAACATGCCCCAGCTGCAGCTGTTCCTGGACAAGAGTTTGAGCCACTTCCAATTTTTCTCGAGAGAGGGGCCACTGAGGAACCCACACCGCCTTTTGTGGTAACCAAGGTATGGGTACCACAACTTCAGTGGAAGCTTTGTTTTCAGAGGCCCCTAAGAAAAACCCAAACCCTTCCTGTCCTGTTTATGAAGTGGCTCTATCGTCTCCTTGCGTCCTTGGAGACGCCGACCAAGCCCCAAGGCTGGCACAAATCCTTGCTGTTTCATCATATTCTGATTGGCCTCAGAATAATCATTGGTTAAAGTTAGCTTTAGCTGTTGCTGCACATCTCTTCCCCAAAGATTGACAGGGATGTCTACCACAAATGGCTGCATTTTTCGAACTTGGCCTTCGTCTGTTCTCCAAGTCAATTCTTTTGCACTTAACTGTGGGGCATCGGCATAGCCCAGCCCTTGTAAGGTCTGGGAGGATTTCTGAGTTGGCCATTGCTTTGGCCACTCCCCTCTTTGGATGATGCTTCGATCTGCCCCTGTATCCACCAGTCCCTCAAATCTTCTCCCTTCCACTTGGAGAGTTAGCATGGGTCTTTGGTCTAAAGTTATGGACAGGCATGTAAGGTCGACTCCAGTGGAGCCTAGCCCTTTATCTCCTCTATCTCCTTAGCAGGGAAGTTGCCATGAAGAGAAGGCAAAAGCAGGAGCTGTGCGATTCTATCCCCGGGAGAAATGGACACCACTCCATGGGGGACATGGCAGAGGACCTTGATAGTCCCCGTATAGTCAGGGTCAATCACTCCCGGGAAAATTATTAATCCTCTCATTGTGGAGGAGGAGCGTCCTAAAACTATTCCTACAGTGCCTTCATCTAGGGGTCCTCTCATGTCTGTCTCCACAATCTGGACACCCATCTGCTGTGTTAATACCCGTCCGGAGGTGGCACAGAGGTCCAACCCTGCGGAGCCTGAGGTTGCTCTCTTTGGCTGGGGGGTTGTTGTGGGTGCTGTCCGGGAGCCAGAGTCTGAAATGCCCCATAAATTTTCGGGCCCTGGGGATGAGGGCCCTCCTTCCCGTTTTTTGGCTCTGGTTCCGAATCAGCGTTTGGAGTAATTTGGGGGATAAAATGTCCATTGATGTCTCTAACTGGCCTGCACTCGTTGACCCAATGCTTTCCCTTTTTACAACGAGGACACACTCCTGGAGTCCTTGGCAGCCTGGTTATGTTTTGCGCAGGACCACCATTTTGTGGGCACTATTGTCTAAAATGTCCCAACTGACCACACCGGAAACACCCTTTTCCTTTACTATCTTTTGCGGCCCCGGCAGCCGACAAGACAGCAGCCGCCAGCCCCGCATTGGTCAGGGGGCCACCTACTTCTCTGCAGGCTTTTAACCAAGCTTCTAGGCTTTGAGTTCTTACTGGGGTAATTGCCCTCTGACATTCCTTGGTGCTTTGTTCAAAAATGATTTGCTGTACAAATGGCATGGCTGTTTCCAGATTTCCTAACACCCGCTCGGCTGTCTCTAGCATACGGGCAACAAAATCAGAAAATGGCTCATTAGGGGCCTGCATGATTTTTGTTAGATTGCCAGCCATCTCTCCCTTGTTTGGGAGGGCCCGCCAGGACTTGTAAAAGATCTCGTTTACCTGGCGGTATACTTCAAAGGGATATCCTGTCTGGTCTACCGTGTAGGGTCCCTGCCCGAGAAGCATATCTACTGTCCAGTCCGGGTGCCCGTCACGGACATTTTGTCTGTATTGGGCTTGAGCCTTGTCTTGAACAATAGACCGGAAATCGAGGAACTGCCCATGATTGAGACAGGTACGGGCTACCTCAAACCAGTCCGTGGGCGTCATAGCATTGGCGGTCAGTCTTCGGAGCAGGGCAGTGGTATAATTAGCCGTCACTCCATAAGTCCGGACTGCCTCAACTAAATCCTTAAGCTGGAAGTAGGAAACCGGCTCAAAATTTCTTTCATTAGTAATTGGATTTTCAAAAACTGGAAAAGCGGCCGCCAGCCGCGACCAGGTGCTTCCTTTTATAAAGTGACTCCGCCCCTCCGGCGGGCAGGGCGGGGGGGCCGACGGGTGAGGGCCAGCTCCGTTTCCTCTTCCTGGCTGCTGCGGTACTCCCACCCCTACAGGGCGCCACCCCCCATATCTGTCTGCCTCATACTCAGCCGCAGCCTCTTCTAAGTCTTCACTATGAGCTGGATCAAGATGCTCTCCCTCCTCCTCTAACATTTCTTCCTCTGAGTCACTCACAAGATCACTGCATTCTTGGTCCCGCCCTTCCATATGTAGGTCTGAGAACTGATTTGCTTTTAAAGAAGGGCATAGGGGTCTCCTTGAGACCCCCTCCTCCCTAAGAACCTTCTCCTTTTGTGAGGACTGCAGTCCCTCCTGCTTTAATTCTTTAGGATCCTTTTGTCTTTTTTCCCTTTTTCTTTTAGGCCTATTTTCCTCACCTTTACTGGATGCTGACTCTGATAGACTATCCTGATGCCGTGTTAGTACTTTGCATCCTTCCTGGATTAAATCAAACCCTACCTCCTCGAGGCAAGTGTGCACCATCAAAAAGACAAGCCACAAAGGAAGAAGCAATGCAAGCAACCAATAAATATCTAAATCTACAGTGAACAGCATACCGGGGGATATTTAACGATGTCCCCTCTCCGCGTGTTGAGTTCTGGCTCTTGCTCGGCCTCTCGCGCGGGTCCCGGGTTTCGGCACCACTTGCGGCAAACGCCTTCTCGGCCAGCGAGAAAAAACGACCTCCACACCGGGAGTCTTCTCAGATCACGCTTTATTGGAGAGCCTTTTAGTTGATGGGAGAGCTTGAGCGCGAGAGAGTGTGCACCCAAAACATGGCCGCTTATATAGGGAATAGGAACACGGGTCTTTCTATCATTGGTCGTCTGCCTTTCACCGGCACCAGGTGCCACGGGATTGGCTGGGGACTCTACGTGGCTCGCGCATGTGCAAAGCCCAGGACCCACCGTCCCGCCAAGCACTGCCTGAAATGGAGTGGTTACCTCAAAGCTGCAAGGGAGTGGGCGCCATCTTGTAATGGCGTTTACCCTGGCTCCCTACAGTGCCCTCTCTTATTTGTCAGTGGATAGCAGATATAGCATGGGGAAAATAAAAATTGCTCCCGGATGCAAAAATCAATTAGAAAAGTTGAGTTAAAAAATTTCACTATCATGCTAGTTTAGCTTCTAATAAAGTTGTGCTCTTCCTTTTACTAGTTTACTGTGGTAAAGCTAACAATATGGTATCTGCTTGCTTTAACATGGTTCTATCTGTCCCAATTGGAATGTCTAATTCCAAGAAAGTATGAGTTAGAGTCTCAAACGAGAGTAAGACTGTGAACAGACGTGGACAGTATATTCCATACTGCATTAGGAAATACAAAATGCATTCACAAAGGCCTTGCTTGATTCAGGGGGACACATTGCAATTGGGAATCCCCAGGACAAGAAATCTTTACAATGCTGATGCAATTTTATTTTTCCATTTTCTGAATTTAACTTTCAGTACTGAAAAGTGGATTGCACATGTTCCAGTAATGAAACTAGGTTTTAAGAATAAGGTCTGAGGATGACTTAGACAGTCAAGTCAGATATGGCAATGGAAATTGCTACTCAAGAGTCCAGTTATCTCAAGAAACTTCTGAAGCTAATATTAAAAATGAATACTTTTTTTCTAAATTAAAAGCAGAAGAAATGAGGCTGTAATTTGTCATTTCCACCTTGAGTATGGAATTTCAAATGGGACATATGGACTTTTCTCTTGTCTGTATTTTAAGGTAAACATGGTTCTTTTTTTCTTTTTTCTTTTCTACAAACTATCTCCCCCCACCCTGCCCTACCCCCACCCTTACACCCATTATCCAGTATACTGAATGGGAATTGTAACTCTTTCAGAAGATAGCTAATTGATTTACAGTACTCTTAAAACAACCCTGAAAACTGATAATCTCATTCATTTACTGTAACTTCAGTGCTGTTGTTGACAGAAAAGAAAAAGTTACCTTAAGGCTTAAGGGAAAGTAACTTATTAAATTGTTAATGCAGCATTTTTTACTCTCCCATCCATTGGAAACTATCAAAATGTATTCTAAATCAACAATACAAACTTTCTAACGTTAGCAAAGATTTCTACTCTCCTGACATAAAGTTAGAATAATATTCATAAACAGAATATCTAGGGGAGCCTGAGAAACCATGATCCACATCACACAAAGATCCTATGCATTTCATGATCAAAAAGTGCTTTATCTTTGAGAAATATGTCAGGGATAAAATGGAAATATACAATGCAAAAATCACTTGACACTTTTTCACAACTGTGGATAAGGAGCAAAAAAGTCTGCTCTCTGAACAGGCCTTACTTATGCACAAGACTTTTAAAGTGTCCTAAATTAATATTGATTTAAAGAATTCATAATAGTGGGGATTTCACTCCACTATATTTTAAAAAAAACCTGAGATTGGACATCAAAGCTGTCAACTTTGTTATTCATCAGAGAAATTCTGATACATAGAAAACTCAATTGAATTAGCTCCAGGATCAAAACATTAACGTTCCCCAATCAAAAAGGATACAATCAAAAACATACCTAGAGTGTTATAGAACAACTCTCAGGAAACAAGTCATTTTCATATAAGCAAAAAGTCACTTCTTTCCTCTCCCTTCTCACTGATCAAGGCCACACGATTTTCAAATGAATATCTACTTAGAGATCAGTTGTGCATTGGAAAAATTACATAATTGGGTTAAAAATGAAAACCAAATTTACAGTGAAGAATACTTATGTGCATGGTTTACACACTCCAGCTTCTTAATTTTATCCACCTCAAGAGAAAGGTAGATGCACAGTCACCTTGTGTAGATTACATTCTACACCCCTGTAAAGCCAGTCAAGGTCATATTTAAGCATCTTCGTCAACAACAGTGCCTGAAGTGTGCAGCCATTTACAGACCACTCAATATGAGGGCATTATTGTAACCAGCCTCTTTTGCCCACAACCCTGCATTTTCAGATAAGACAAGATAATTGTTTTGTTTTGAGAAAACCGAAGCTTGAAACTCTTAAAAGACCTGCAATTTACTGCAACGTGACCCAGACGTAACAAAGGAAGCAGGAGGTTAATGGCTGCCTGCACCAAAAGTCTCTCAATCATTCTGCAGTAAATAATTATGGAAAGTGACATTACAAGTAGCCATGTGTGTACCACAGCTACAGCCAGTTGTACCACCTATATGCCTCAAACAGTTCCATAGGGTATTTGGGGGTTTGGGGTTTACTTTTCAGATTGATTTTTGGTGCTATACAGACTGACATTTTGTTTGGTGCAGCATATGCACTGAAAGATCTGCTCACCAGATTTGCCATTTCACTTGCTGAAATGATGAGAAGGGACAATAGAAACCTAGAGTTACATCTCTTCACAGAGACCGACTCTTTTGACTGTTTGAAAAAAAAAAGGCTTATCTCTGTAGCTAGTTTGAAATAAAACTCAATTTTTTGAAAAGGAGTTTTAGTTCCCTATTTCTAAGGAATGTAACTATTTTCATTAGCTGGGATGTTTGCCAAATTTTAAAAACAACTTCTAAAGCGTTTGTAGTAAGCAGCTAAAAACAAAACAAAAAAGTTAGTTGCTTCCCAGAGTTTGTATAATGCCATTATCTAACTGGAACAAAGACTATTTCCTTTAATAAGCTAGTATTAATGAATGAATCTCCATGCTCTGCAGATTTCTATTGTCCCTAGTCACAGGAATGAGGATCAGTGAAATGCTACAATTAATCCACATCCTTCTGCAATCTTCCTACATTGGAAGAGAGGCGAGGAAACACCCCTGCAGGAAAAATAAACCTCAGAGGTTGGTTTAAGACTAAAAAACCCACCACTAGGACATTCACCACTTAATCTTACACAGGCAGGTCAAAATTTTAATATAAATTACTTTTGCCATCACATAGCTTACACATTCTTTGCTCCTTTTTTTGGAGGATTCTCAAATTGATATCTAAAGACTTACATATGATATATAACTGTTATATGGTCTTATGACTAAGAAAATTTCTCTGGTAACCAAAGCTGATGCCATATATGGTAGTGTTCTTGGCATATACTCTATACGCCTCAGACCACTTCTACATTCTTTCTATTCAGCTAATTATAGCTTAGTAGCCACTGGTAAAGATTGTGAAGACCCTGTCATTTCTACAGAATAGAAAGGCAAGGCTAGTTACTGCAATTCAGCCAAATAAAAAGAAAAGAAAAAAGGTTAATAAACCACTCCCTTGAAAAGGAGAGGTACTCCACCTTTGCAAAATTGAACTGGCTCACTGCAGCTGAGCAACAGAATCACCACTGAAGCAAGAAAATAAGTTGGTCTATACAGGAATTGTACATGATTTGAAAATGCAAAAGTTATAGCGATCAACTAATAGCTGCAACCTTAATTTCCATTGATGCCTCAGAGTTGAAACTTAAACAGTTTCTGCAAGCCTAATGCTAGCTTCTCATCTCCTTTACTAAAACTAGGAATTTGTTCTCCGCAGCAAAGAAACAAAACACTCAAAACACATGGGTAAATACAGCGAGACATTATTGAAAACAGCTGCCTTGTGGTACAAAATACAGTACAAGTATACGGATGTCATTAAAACATCAAAAATACTATTGCTCCCATACAATTTAGTAAACATTCTTGGCAAAGGAGAAAATTTGAAAAGAAAAGCTATAAAAAATGTTTAAAAATTCTAATGTGAATGATGTGAGTAGAGAAATAGTCTGAAAAGGGCACCAATGTTTGTGACTCTTCTATTTCTTTGAACCTAAGATCAACATTATTCTGAGTCATAGTCTAGTTTTTTTTTAAAGGCCTAATTTTATATACATAAGTATCTCCCTCCCTCTCAGCCACCCACAAATACATGAAAATGACCGTTTTGTATATTACTTATTTCCCAATAAATAGAAAACGATTGTATAGATTGAATACCAAAATAAGATAATAAAAAGGATATGCAATAAATTAAAAAGGCAGCTCAAATAAAGGGCAGGCATGCAGTTAAAAAATACTAAGATTGTGGAGATGGGGTTACTTGCCTCCTGGTTGAGAAGGTGTCACACAAAGAATACCTGAAAACTTTGGAAAGAACCTTAGCTCGCATTCAATTCAAAGTTTCCTAGGCCTGTGACATTTCTAGAAATACCTTTTGATGGGGTGGGATTAACTTGATTAATAAAAATCATTTCTACTGAAAATCCACTTAAAATATAGAAGAGGTGATCCATGAAAACCCCAACTTTTATTCTTGAAAGACAGCTGGATAAACTGGCCAATGCCAGTATGTTGCAATTTCAAGATGTTATAAAAATGTTTCCAGGATATAGTCAGCATATTCACGTTCACATCAATTCCATTCACAGATGGATTTCAGCTTCCACCGGGTGCACTGCTTTAATCATTCATCCATCATTTGCCAACTTTGATTGTGAGGTACTAATAAGATGGATCAATTTCTTAAAAATTTGTTTTAAAGAATAAATGATGCTGGAATTCTGAACCTGAGGATCTTTAGTATTTGAACAAATCCACAGATTAAACTGAAGGTGAATTAAGACTTCAGTTTTAGTTATTTCCAACTTCTCTGTGAGGATGCATATTCCATTAAAGCTCAGGCTTGTAGCCATACTGTCCCTTTTGCAGAAAATCATCAAGTTTTACAGTTAAAAATGCAGCCAATCAGTGGCTATAACAGCCAAATTAGCCATAATTCACTTGCTCATATGCTAGAGCCATGGGATCTGGCTCTCATTCACACCAATGCCACTTCTTGGTAATGACCTCCACCTTTAGAGATCAAGGGAAGAACTTTAGTGAGCAGCAACCCATCCACTCAACGAGTTTGCCTTGTGCTTTATGCCTGACGTATTGTGCCTACCTCAGCAACCCCCAATGTAAAACTGCTTTTATTTTTTGAAAAAAAAAATCCTTTTGCCCAACTTTTAAACTATTTTAGTAATGAATTCTCTAGTTCAAGCATTGGCTTTTGAATTTTTGCATCCCGGAAAACAATTCTGCAAAGAAAAGACATGGGGCCAGGTTCCATGCAAAATCATTAAAAAAAAATCCAATTTGTTTTGATTCACTGATGGCTTCTTGAATTCTTTTTTGCCTTGTCCATGATTGTGTAAAGTTGCATTCCTTTTCATAAACCTGGACTCTCAGGACTGGGTAACTGCAAAGGTCTCTCTGTCTCAAGAATTTCCGTGAAGATCTCGATCCAAAAGGCTGATTAGAATAAAGGTGAAGGATAGACACTGCAACGGCGGCTCGGCCTGGAGAGATCCTTTAGATTTACCCAGGTACAACACAAATTCAACTGTTATACACAGATGGATCTGGGTAAGTCAGATGTGTTTAGGGGCACAGACTCGAAATCTATCCCCTTCAGGATTATCTAGATGAGCTTAGGAACCTCGGGTGGGAAATAGAAGCTGAGATACTTGCAGGTGAGGAGATGCTGTTGTCCTCTGCAGGTTGCTGTCAATTTCTGGAACTTTACTGCTTTACTCACTGTTCAAGACTGTTGTCTTATGGTTATTTCTCTTAACTATATTATTTTTTTTAATTTTGTTGGTTTTTTTTTCTCCCTTGGTGGCCTCCCGGGCTCCCTCTCCACTAGCTCACAGGGGAATGAGCAAGAATGGGAACTAGCCAGGGGGATGGGGGGTGGGGGGCGCGGGTAACAGGGTGGGGGAGGCCAGGGGGGAAAGCTGCCATTTCAATCCTCATCCACCTCCTCGCCTTAGGACTCCTCACCACCCCCCCAGCATGACGCTTGTAAAGCTTATCCCTCTGCCGCTCCTGGATTTCTTTCATCTCATCCGCATACCGGCAGAAGGCGCCACCAAACTTGCCCCAGGCCTTGAAGGGCATGGTGATGGCATTGCAGTAGGACGGCTTCACCTCACTCACACAGTAGAAAAACTCTGTACTTGTTGCAGCCCACATCGAAGAAGAAACGTTTGGAGTCCACCGTAATAGAGGTGCCCTCCGGGAGTTCCCCGTACAGCCCCCCCCCCCCACCGGCACCGCCTCTTGGGCCTCTGGCCAGCTCGTGGTCTTCACCTCCGTAGTCATCGAGGAGCTTGGCGAGCGTGTCGGAATTCGATGAGACCTTGCGCAGGCAGCACGATGGTCTGGCCGCTCTGGAGGCCGCCAGGCCCTGGGCCTGCGCTAAAGCCGCCGACGCGGTTGACGGTCTGGCGGATGTGCAGGAAGGAGCCGCGCTGGTTCTCCTTGAGATCCAGGTAGTACTTGCAGTTCTCACACACCAGGAACTCGCTCTTGAGGTGCGCCGGCCTGCCGCCCTCCTCAGCGCCCGCTGCCAGCTGCTCGGGGCTGCTGGGGCCCAGCTGTGCGTAGTGATCGATGAAGTCGCCCAGCGAGTCACAGAAATTGGCCGCCACCACAATCGACAGCGTGAGGCGGCTCTTGGAGCTGCCCGTGCCCACCTCTGCGATCTTCAGGAAACCGCCCTTGGTGTTCTGCTTCACATCCAGGTAGAAGCGCTTGTTCTGGATGTCCAGCCACTTCGAGGCCAGCTTCTGCTTCTCCTGCTGGCCGCCACCGCGGGGTGCGGGCTGGAAGCCTCCCTTCCCGCCACCGCTGCCGCCACCACCGCCGCCGTGCTAGCTGCCGTTGTTGCTGTCCACCATCTTCTTGGCTACTGCCTTGCCGCCGCCCACTGTGCTCTCGCCCCCGCCCTCCGCCCTGCGGCTCGCGCTCCAGGGCCCCCCAGCCTTGCCTGCCGGCTCCTCATGCGCTCCCGCTGCTCATCGCCGGCCGCCGCCATCCCCCATCCCCCAAGGAGAATTCTTGTGTGCTGGGCCAGTGGCTGTTACTGAGCTGGGGTACTCTACCCAAGTGGGCTTCCAGGTGCTCGCCAATGGTGACAAGGAGACTGTGGCCTGTCATCATAGGGCACCACCACCATTGGGTGACCACCTTCCAGGCTGCCTTTGCTGACCGTGATGACCGAAAGGCTGCCATACTTGCTGCCAGTGGTGAATAAGCCCATTTTATAGAGAGGAATTACTATTCTTAAGTGCGAAGACTGGCATTGGTTGAAGGTCACACGGCTGGAATGTATGGATTTGTACTCTGCTCATGCGACATTAAATTGAGTGTCAGAATTGAGCACCATCCACTGCAGGGCTGGTTGGAGCAACAGCTGGTGGGGTTCCTCCCTCAGGATCTCTGACTCAGTGTGTGTCTGTAAAACCCACTCTTAACTTTCACCTTCTACCTTGGGTAGCCTACATCAGGGTCTTTGGTTGAGTGCCAGGCTGTGCCTGCTGCCTGCTGCCTGCTTGCAGGTTGGCCTGCTCTGCAGCCAGCAAAAGCTGAAAGTGTTTCATGTACCATGCACACCAGAGACTCTAATGCATCTATGCCAACATCCTGAGGGCCACTGCCCAGCAGAGAGCACAGCTGAGCCTCAGAGACCTAGAAAACCTCTCTTGGAATGCTGGCTCTGTTCCCTCTTCCTTTTTGTCACACTGTCAAAAAACCTATATGTTCTAGACCAAGGAGTGGGTGGCTAGGCCAGTCCCTAATGGGACTTTGTTGCTGTACATGAGCACTTCTACCTGCCACATCCTGGGCTCACAACCCACTGGTATAAGTGCTAGATAATCAGGCCACCACTTCACACTTCAGGATAAAAGAAGCTCACCTGAGGTCTTGGTGCAAAGTCTACATGTTCAGGGCTTGTGTTACTAGCCACGTCCTCACTAGGGGATCAATAGTGTACTCTCTGGGGCTTCTTCCTCTCTGGGAATGACCAGGCCTTGCTTTATTCAAAGGAGTGGCATCTTAGGCAGATCCAGGAGATGCGCAGAATGGATGTGTGCCTGACTTTCATGTAGAGACTTAGATGACTGAGCCAGCCATGGACGGACAGGGAAATGCTTCTGCATCCAAGTTGCCTTGATGAATTCTTACTTAGAAGATGACCTGGCTCTAAGCAGATCTCAAGGGGAAAACAAGAGTAGATGGGCTGGGCCACATCTATAATTCTAGTACTTAGGTGGAAGAGACAGGTAAAGAGCAGCTGGAGGCCAGGGTTTAACTTCATAGTGAGATTGTCTCAAAAGAAAGCCAACGACTGAGGAGGTAGACCAGTGGTTAAAGCAGTTTTCTACTGTGTGAAAGTGTCTGAGTTCAATTTCCAGCATTCTGAGGACAGCATAGACACAAGCTCTGTTTCCTGACCTCCTTTCAGAGGTAAAGGACCTAGCCACTTGATCAAGGTGCTTTACAATGAGAAAGACACCAATAGTACCTCAGTCTTGCACTGCCATTGAGCCTTCTTAATCTGTCTGTCCACTGATATGGACCAAGTCATGACTTCTGTTTCCCCACCACTAGGCCAGGGGACCCTTCCCTGTCTGTTCCTTCTCAGAAGGAACACAAGCCATGCTTCTCAGGTAGAACCAGAGTATTTTTGGCAGTTCCTTGGACCTGTTAGTCAGGCCGTGGACCTCAAGGAATCTGCTGTTCAAATGTGTGCCGAGGACCAGCTCTGTCGCGACGACGGAGGACACCTAGTGGAGGAACTGCCTCCGTCGATGTGGATGTGTAGGGACTGACAAAGCCACAGCTGAGGACAGAGATGGGGCCAGGGTCGCAAGGCTCCTTCCCCATTTGCACTTATCTCTGGATTACACCCAGCCATGTCCTCTGCTGCTCTGATACTGGAGATCGCTAGCAATAGGGGATCACACTGTGCATCTGTGGATTCTGATCTATGCCAAAGCATAGCCATTGGGAGTTGGTAAGGATTGCTGAAGAATGTCCTCTGGAGTTGGGGGGGGGCTTTCATGATGTGATGTGTGTTGGCACAGGCGAGGGCAGTTCATAGGGAGTGCTGCCAAATCCCTCTTGAGGACTTCCTGCTTACCTGTTATCCTGCCCATGGTTACAGCTGGACTTGAGGTGGTTAGGTTGTGAGCTGACAGATCAGAGACCTTCTCTAAACAGAGCCCTGAGTTATCTGGAGGGATGACTTGGCCCTGTCTGATGGCATGGTAGCTGCTACCCAGCTCTGGCTCTTTTGGCTTAGTGGGTGTGGAGGCCATCGTGCAGGTGAGGAAGGTCCTTTCCTTCTGGCAGCCCAAGGAGGAGATGTGGTTTGTCCCTACCTCTGGGCATTGCATTTTTGTCTTATAAGCTTAAATGTCTCTGGTCCTGGAGGAGCTCAGAGTCCAGAAGCAGAGAAATGACAAAGTAAGTCCTGACAAACTTGCTTGTTACTAGTGGCAAAAGGTAGCCCAAGGTGTAGGCTGTCAGGCACTCTGGACCTCAGACATGCAATTATTCTAGTCCAATGCCATCAAGACCTGCCCTGCAGGCAGAACACTTACGTCATGGGAAGATATGGTGTAGTAAACGCCAGGTGGGTTTGCCATGGAGATGCTCTCCAGGGTCAGACTCTTGAGTGGGGGTGGGGAACTTCACCTACCCCTACCAAGTGCTGAAGGGCATTCTTTCCACTAGGAAATAGCATTTTGTCATTAATGGGAAGGGAGTTTGGGGGACAGATTGCATAAGCAGGGTACAAGCAAGATAGCTGGTAGCGAGTGGTGAAAGCTGCACTGCAGAATGAGGAACAGGAGGCTGTAAACAGTTTACAAGGAGCCTTGAGTAGGTTGAGGTTTAAGTGAGCTCAGTGGGCGAGACCAAAGGCAGAGAGACTAGTGTTCAAGGCTAAGACTGAAAGGGGTTTTGAGAATCGTGAGGGCCCTGAGGTTGAGGTAACAGAGGTAGGATTGGGCTTGGCTGTATGGGGTTGTGGATGCAGGAGCATGAGGGTTGGGACATGAGGGAGTGGTGGCATTCTGGCCTGTGCACATGGCATGAGTGAAGAGGGAAGGTACAGGGAAAGGACGTCTGAGGGCTCACTGGAGTCTGGGGCTAGGCCCTTGTATTGGGCCACTGAACCAGATGTGCTCGTAGTCTCTGAGTGATGCCTACACCCTTGGGAAGCAGACACACAGAAGATGAGCCTTTTCCAGGTTGCACCTACATACATTCAGGCATTTGATCTGTGTAGAGATCTGTGGTCCCATTGTGTGTGGTCAGGTTGAATTGGCCCAGGTCACTAGACAGGAATATAGACATCCTTTGCCCATAGGTCAGCTCTGAGGACCAGCAGAGTGGCAGAAGCACAACTGGAAGCTCGGTCCATGGAAAATCTGCACTATCCTTATCCTCCTTTTCCAAAGCCTGAGGTATCAGACACAGCAGGACAAGGCACTGCTGTCAAGGTACATAGGATATGATCTCTCAGTGGTAGCTTTTGAGAGTGTGAAATTGAGTTAAGCTGGGCAGTAATCTTTATCGACAAGAATCAAGGTTTCATTTTAGACACAGTATAGGAGGCATTAGCTGGTGAGTTACTGCTCCCATCGCTCAGCTCCATGGAAGTTTGTACTGGCCAGCCCAGTACTGTGAGTCCCATACAGGCCCATCATCCTTCCCCCTCTGGGACAGGTGGGAGGCCTCATAGGGACAGACAGCAAAAGACAGGGTCCTTGCTGTCCCAGAGCCTTCACTTGGATTAGCTTGTCACTTGACACTGGGAGGCAATTCTGGCCTCACTGTCATCTCTCATCCCACATGCCCACAAGCATGCCATGCCAACCTACCATCAACAATACAAGTCTATGGGCTCTGTTGCTGTCAGGGAAGGTGCCAGGCCCATCTGCATCCACGGGGACACAAACAGCCCCAACAGCAGCCACCCCATTCCCCTCCCTCCCACCCTCATTCGCCTTACTGCCAACATGCCGCCCCGGTCTTTTCAGACTTGTGCACAGGAGATGACCCCAGCTGGCAAACATCAGCTGACCCTCCACCTGCCTCAGTGTGACCACTAGGCACCTGCGTTGGTCACTCACTTGGGTGAGTGTGTGTGCACACTTGTTCCCACACAACACACTAACACTGGGTCGGGCTTACACACAGTCACACAGAGCTTTCTCTGCAATTACCACAATGCCCTAGGCACCTTCCTTCCCCAGACATCCTTGAAAATGAGATCACTGAAAAGGGCCCTGTGCCAATGTAATCCTAGCCCTGTCTCCATGCCCACTATCCAACACTCCCCCAGTTTAGACACTCATCACAGGAGAAAGAAGCTTGATGCCCACATGTGAAATGAGGTATCACAAGAGCTGCCTCTACCCATCTGCATTTCACTTGGCATGCTTTGGCTGAATTCTGACATTTCCCCTCCTAGCCAGTCCCAGGCCCAATACTGCCTCTCAGCTCTGTTGCCAGGGGCCGAACACCTTCCTCACCTTTTGTAGGCTTTCACACGTGTGTGTGTGTGTGTGTGTGTGTGTGTGTGTGTGTGTGTGTGTGTGTGTGTGTGTGTTTATCCCATGATCCTCCTCAGTTCCCCTTTCTAAAAGTGGTAGAGTTTTTCTGAGCTCCTGCCAGCAAGCCTCCAGGGAAATGGGTCTTACTTTGCCAAGAGATTCTGCCCATTCCTGGAGAGAAAATGGGATGATGGTTCTCATGATTATGGAGGACATGTACACCATATGGACAGTAACAAAGGGTACTTGTTGCAGATGCCCAGGGGGTATCCACAACCCTTTTGGCCCCATGGAGGCACGGTGCTCCAGCAAACAGGCCCTGTGAGTGACCAGGTGATCCTTGTCCTGCAAGGCTCTCACCGATTTGGTCAGCTGGAACACATCCAGGTCTCACCCAAGTGGACATGTAGGTCTTTGCAGAACCAGCTTTCACTCCTCTTCACCCCTTCACTGGCCTCTCTGTCATCTCTCCTCTTACAAGCCCCCAGGTGCACCCACTCACTCAACTTCCAGCCATCAACCCTGCAAGTCTGTGGGACTTGAAGCTGCCTGGGAAGGTGCCAGGCCCACAAACTACCATGTAACCACAAGTAGCCTCAACAGTTACCACACAGCATTTTCCATCCCCTCCCAACCAATGCTTCTTTCTGGCCTTATGCCACTCCCTGTCTTTTCAGACCTAGCAGTTATATAAACACACGCAAGGAAGGGCTGGCTGCATCTTCCTGTATGAGGCTCCCCCATGGAGTTCGTAGTCTCTGTCCTCCCATATCAGTGGAAACATCTGGAGGTGAGGCTGCAGGTGAAGGCGACTGGCTTGGTGCTGTTCCTTCCAAAGAAGGGATAGCCAGCCTTAGGTACAAACACACACACACACACACACACACACACACACACACACACACACACACAGGTGAAAGCCATTCAAGGGCAGAATACTGTCTCTTGTATATGGCAGAGACACCAGAAGGAGAATGTGTGTGTGTGGAGGGAGGCAGCATCGTGGAAGGCCTGATGTGGATCCTTTGGGGACTGATCTCCTGAGCTCTGCCGGCACTGCTGTTAGCACTGGCTTGCACCATCTTCCAGCTCCACTGACACCAGAGCAACAGCCATCACCACAAATGCACTGACCACAAGCTTCTGCATGCAGGGAATCTTGCCTAAGGGCTCTTCAGACAGCTCCAGAACTAAGCCCCACCTTGCACCAGCCCCTGCCACACACCTGACTGCCCTCTTACTCATTAATTCTCTGCCTTCTTTCCCATATGACCTACTGTTTCCTTTCTTTCTACTGTTCTTATTGTTAATTTCAAGAAAAAACTGGTACACAATGACTTCTCTCTGGTGGAAAAAAGTTCCAATCCGTGGCCCCAAATCATGTTTGAGTTGGTGCAGCCCCTGGCACTGTCTACTAGGAAACACAATCCTTGAACAGTTACCCTTCAGAGGACGTCCCCACTCTTTGCCTCCTTGTTTTTGGCAGTCAAGAAGCTATCCACCTTCCTTATTCTGGATTCCTTACCTTTTTGCTGGTAGCCTGTTATCTGCCCATAATTGTAGGAGTAGTACCTCTGATTTAGGTCACAGGCCTCTGTGTCCCAACAGTAAATGGAACTCAGAACCGAACTCACAGGGCATCTTCCTAAGGTGGCAGGGAATTTTGGAGGACAGGAGTGCAAAGGAAAACACGGAGGGAAGGGCCTACTCCAGTTGTTGCCCAGTCCAATGCAAGGAGAACTACTCTGGAGGGTACATGTTGGGGAGACATCCTGGGGCCCAAAGTTCACATAAAGTCCTATCAGCAGTTCTGTCACACAGGGATTTATGAGGGGGAAAGAGGAAGGGAGAGCCTGTTTGTCTAAAGATATGGCCAGCCCATGTCTTATCTTCTGCTGATGACCTCACATGAACAGTTGGAACTAACACACACACAAGCCCCTACAAAACAACTAGCATGTGTGCAAACCAATGCACACAGTCTTCAGATAGCATTTCTGGCCAGCATCCTGGCAGGTAGGTTGGAAGAAGCTGCTGGCTAGCACTGAAGAGAATGTAGAATGTTGTAGACGGACCACTGGGAGAACTCTCCCTAGATGAATCTGTGCTAGCTTGGAGAACCCATCCAAGCTCTGAAGAAATAGGTCACTCGAATTAATAACAGCGCCAATGCTGGGGTTTCCTGCCACAGGGACTTTTGCACAATTCATCAGGATAGCTTGGCAAGACTACTTACTCCTAACAGCACTGGGAAGTCCAAGGGGTTAGAAGGCTCTAGAATGTCCTTGCAGGCAGCACCAATGGATATTTCCAGTCCATGGCTAGCAGGAAATAGTGTGTGAGGGAGGGGAACATTAGATTTTGGAAGGGAGGTGAGGGGGAAGCTGTTGGACAGTCCCAATCTCTGTCAGAGAGACTGCAAGAACCCTAGCAAAAACCTTCCTTTTACTCAACAAAACAGGTATGGATATTTCATTGTGGAAAGCACTGCATCTGGCTTAGACATTCACGTGTGAGCAGAAACAGAGCAAGGAACCTCTGGCACCACCAGACATAAACCTTTTGACCTCCCTGACTGAACCTGACTAACCTGACTGGTTCTCCTGTGGCATGAATTCTGCCAGCCATTGTTTTGCTCACCAATGGATGCCATCCTGCAATGTGCTCCTCATGGGCCTGCTTTCCTAGAGGAAGGTTCATCACATGCCATGTCTACCCTCTGCATTCTCAGTGAAAGACAGGTGGCTTCCTTCAGGGCACTGAAGCAAAGACAAGGTCTTTAATTAGAAAAAAGAAAGAATTTCACAGGAATAAGAACAGGGGGATATTAAGAGTGGCTTTAGTAAGGAGCCATAAATGTCTGTTCCACACCTATATATGCTCCACTCCCATACTGAGTTTTATCACAACATCTAACTCTGTCACATGCAATGTGACAGAGGCGTCCCAGGAAGGAAAGTCCTTCAGAGTATTACCTCCAATTAAACATAAAAAATCCAGAAGAAATGACATGGCTCAAGAGGTAGTCAGTGTCACCCTTCAGGACAAAACCTCCGTGACAGTTACCTGGCCTTGAGTTTAAGCTCTACAACTGGCACTGAAATAATAATAGTAATAATTCTACAGAGATATGACAGATTTGTGGCCATTGGATAAGATGTCCACTCAAATCAGGTGATTGGGATAGTTAATATCTCGGAAAATATTTTTTGGTGGAGTCCTACTTTTCTTATCTTTGTGGCCAGGTGATCCTTGCTCTAAGTTTAGCAGTCCCATTACTTTGTTGGTTTCCATTCTGTGGTTGCTGGTGGCAACTTCAGTCTGAAAGAATTACAGCCCTGCATGCCCCTGTGGAAAACATTGGAGACCATACGAAGCCTTTACCAGCTTGTTAGCATCAGACAAAGTGTTGGCACAATCATCAGCTCATGCTGAACCAGACAGTCATGACGCAGAGAAGCCATGCTGCTGAAAGGAAAACCTCCCCTTCCTACTGCTTTAACTCATGCCAACGTGCACTTACTTTTCATAATGTCACCCATTCAATACTGCCATACACATGCAATCACACTGTGCATGACTGTGAGGGACAGCACTGCAGGGACTGCTGATTTCACTGTATCTTGTTCCTTCGTTTTTCCTAGTACTACCCCAGCAAGGGGTAGGAAAACAACCACTGGGCCAAAGAGAAGCTGCACTTATAGGCTATTTTTCTAGAGTGGGTGTACCATTTGCACTCTGCTGCCATTGGATGAAATGTCTGAATCTCTCTGATCTTAACTAATATCACTATAACAAACATTGTTAGTGCAAATTTTTGTGAGGTCTGAGGTTACACCTCCAGTGTGCTTCAAATAGGTAATGGCATCCAAAACCCTGCCATGTGTTTGTCATCTATATTTGATGGTGGTCAAAGCTGACCGTACAAGTCTTTTGCTCACATTTCAGTTAGGTTGTATTTCTGTGTTCTGACCATGGATTTGTGAGCCATGTTCCAGAACATTTTACCGGACTGCGTAAGGTGACAAAATCAGAAAAAGGTGAAGGTTGCTCAGAGTCTAAATTTTTCAAGGACAAAGCTGAGATTCAAACATGGGCAGTGCGTGCTTGACACCATCGTGAGCAGTTGCTCACCACAATCATCACTGTGGGCATAGATGGACAGCCATTCAGAGGCACAGGTACCTCCTAGCATTATTAATTATGGGTACCTGTGACTGGTCTAGCTGATCTGAGGACAGCTAAGGAATACTTTAACTCACACACTAATGGGCTAATAAAAGTGACAAGGTTTCATTATGCTACAAGGTATTTTATACTCTGGATTCAATACTTTGGACAAGGAGCACTAAATTGTGACTGTATCACTTTTTGGGAGGCAGCAGGGGAAGCAAGTGAACAATCTCTGAAATGTGAAAGGTCATGAGCTACCACCTCCTATCCACATCCTAAGGCCCCTTTGCTAGACAAGAATGCATCTCCTCCCTAAAAGCATCCCCAGAAGAATGGCCCAGTATGGACCTAAGGAGGTTCTGTAAGCATCCAAAGAAAACCAGGTTTCAAGTGACTCAGTGGCAACAATAGATTTGCCAACCAACTGCCACCATTAGGAGGTCAGAGTGAGTTTACTTTGTGGCTTGGGTAGTAGGAATTGGAGGCTGACTTGATGGGTCTTCTGAAGAACCCTGCAGGATTAAATAAAGTGGCCAAGCAGATTGACACGCCACAGTACCTGTGCCCACATCACACAGTAGCTTATCACTAGGTGGTTCTACAGACTACCTGACAGTGCACAGAGGAAGGCTGCATAGCCAAGTGCTCAGGATACACTGACCAAAGGTTATTGCTGAGGAACAGAAATGAGCAGAACAGGCTCAGCTCCTCAGTAACCTGGACTCTCCCATTGGGTGAAGCACAAAAACTCTGAAGACATACAGGCCTGTGTTCAAGTCCTATTTCTAACACATTGGAGCAGATTAAGCCAGAGCTCAAGTTCTTCTGGTACAAAGCTGTGATAATATCCTTGTCTGTTAGGGAGAAGTCACATGTTGCTTGTTATACTCCAAGCTCAGTGGTAAAGGAAGCACATGTCCACAGACACAGATAGCTCTCATTCACTCATTGCCAACCTGGACACAGGTGACAATGCTGAACCCCAGAACCCAGACTGGTCATAAGAGGCCCTAATCCCTTCACCAACTTGGCAAAGTGAGACCTGTATTTCCAGCAAAGCAGAGGAACCACAAATTGCAGAGTCTCTGGAATTCCAGCACAAACTTCTTAATCTTGTTTCTTCACAATCTCTATAAGCGTAGTGCCCATCCCTCATGGTCACTATGTTGACTGAGTGTGGCTGAAGGCTCAGCCAATGCCAGAGGTAAAGGCAGCTTTCGGGGTATGCACAGAGTGCCTAGTGCCTGGGCCTCCAAACATTAGTGAGAACTAAGAGCAGAAATCCTGTGGTCAGGCCTCCTGAGCCCCATGCAGAACAGCAGCTGAACAACTGCCTTATCTTCAGCCACAGAACCAGGGGGACTGTTATCAGACTCAGCCAAAACACACAGGCTCAGAGTTGCAAAAGAACAAAGTTTCTGAACACTATAATCAAATTCCACTCAGAAGTGAACTGGAGGGAGACACATTCATCTACAAATACTGATAGATGGTAACCTGCCTCTATAAAACCTTAAAAGAGTCAAAAGATGGGGAAGATAAGGAGTAACAGCTTTCCCTGATAACCCTATAAGGGAAATGCATGCAAATACATGCTCCTTCTGAATAACTTCCTACTGACACTCTGCAATCACTTTGCTTATCATGGAAAAAGTTACCTTGCTGCCTAGCCAGCCAAAGACCTTCTTATCCATCCACTAAGGCTCAGTCGTAGAGTGCTTAGAGTGCAGAAGGCACTGGGTCCAAGCCCCAGCATTTTTCACACACAGAAACACCACCACTATATTGTGACACATGATCCTGATCAAGGGCTGTCAAAAACCAGATCCACAATCTTACAAACAGCCATAAAGAAAACATTCTGTTTGTTCTGAGATAAGGACATTTAATTGAATATTAATATGGCCCATCCCCTCTCCTGCTATTGAGAATGACTCAGGAAGTTTGCTGTTTCTAGGACACCAGCCCAAGCAGAAGCAGCACAAGCTTCATCAGCAGGTCCAACCTCTAGCTCCACAGAACCAAGAACATTATGCAAGACAGTCAATTCAGTCAACACTACTTCAGGATGTGTTTCATCGGTAACACAGGTCAAGCCATAGAGATCACAATGGCAGAAAACTCAACAACATCCACTTATGGCTGTTGGTAATACTCTGGTAAAAGAACTGCTCTTACAAAAGACTTAATGGCCTTTGGATGAGGCTCCATCAATGCTTGATACAGGATGCATGGTGTACTTCCCCTCCCTTGTTCACCCACAGCTCAGTGTGTGTAGTGCAGTGACTACACAAAGACAGCTGGGAGCCCAGATTACACAGGCACCATACAAATTCTAAGGAAGAGACCTTTCAAGACCCACACCCACTGCATCTGGGACAGACACCAAGTCACTGAGTCAGCAAGCCCAGCAAGCAGCAGGCATTCAGCAAACTGGGTCACAATGAAGGAAAATGGTAACATCTGAAAGAGTGTGCCCCAAGACCACTGATATTCTATGGGACCAGAGTACAATGGGCAGTGGGCAACATTTGCCTTCCAAACATCAACTTCCTAAAATCTGCAGGATACTGTCTGCACCCCTCCCCTCTATGTTGAGAGATCACTGTGCTAAGATTGTGCTGCAAATCTTCTTGTAGCCCTGATTAAAACTGAAAAATACTGAAGAGGAAGAAGAGGAACAGCCAGCAGGTGGCATGTGAACTACAGGGGAGCCAAGAAAGAATAGCAGAGGCCTATTTACAATGACATGAACAAACAATGAAATGAGAAGGCAAAATCAACAGCTTATCAGGAGCAGGAGAAAAAGACACCCAATTGGCAGGAGTCAGGCAGCTGGCCCACACTGCCATAGAACCATAATCTGCTCCCACAGGAAAACCCTTTGCAGCTGCCAGCACTGCCTGCCAGCCAGCCTGACACCATACTGTGCATTCTACCCTTCAGCCTCTAATCCATTTCACCCAAATTTCTGCTCAGATGCCCTTATAAGATCCCTAGGGCTGGGTGCTGGTGGCTCACACCTGTAATCCTAGCTACTTAGGAGGGTAAGATCTGAGGATCACAGTTCAAAGCCAGCCTGGGCAGGAAAGTCCGTGAGACACCTATCTCCAATTAGCTACTAGAAAACTAGAAGTGGCACAGTGGCTCAAATGATAGATCACTCGCCTTGAGCTGAAGATTACAGGGACAGGCATAGGACCAGAGTTCAAGCCCCATGACCTACAATAATAAGTAAATAAATAAATAAGTATATAAATAAATAAATAAGATCCCTAGGAACATAGCTCTTTGGCCTTACCAGGTCTCCTAGCCCCATGAATGGGATACTGACCTGCCACCCAAGACCAGCACAGCCAACCCAGGACACTAGGGCCAAGAGCAATGTAATGAATCCAACTACTAAGAGCAAGGATCCTCATCCTGGATGCCTGGCTAGTTCCACTTCAGTGTCTGACAGCTTTTGGGTACCTCATGCTCATTGGTCACCCTACTTGTCACAGAGTCCATGTGCACCAGGAGCCACACAGAGCAATGAGCCACAGCCATGTGAAGTCAGAACTTAAATGACCAGCACGCAGAGTATAAAATAAAACCCACCTTGGAAAAACACACAGAATCAGGCAGGGGAGGTTCTGGGGACCTCACTTTAGACACCAGAGATGCCAGTGAATAGAGCTCATGGTGACTGCTTGCCCACAGAGAGTAAAACATTGGGTATGTCCACAGGACACACTGAGCTCACGTTTCCTCCCAGGGTGGTTGCATCAAATCTGGGTGCCCAGGAGTCCTGAGACAGGGCAGAGAAAAGGAGTGACAGGGACAAGCCTGCTGCTGGAGCCTTCACTCCCCAACTTCTCCCTAAAGAAAAAGCATGAGCTATTGAATCTACACTTGTGACCCCGCAGAGGCTATACAACCATGCATATCATGCAGATCTCTGGTCCACGGGGATCTATGGTCAGACAGCGATCTGTTACTTGTCACAGCAGTTAGTACAGAAAGTACCTCACTTTAAGCACACACTTTTCCTTTCTCTTGATAGTGCATTCTGTTTCATACAGTAAAATGAAGAGCAACGCCAGGCTCTCCTACCAAATCACTTCTCATGCCATTCCATCCAACAGTATGTTGAAAGTGAAAAAAGCAATCTTCATCATTTTTAAAGCAAACTGATGTTATTATGTCCAACATAACCAGCTAATTCTTTTTTTGGGGAGGGGTCCAGTCGTGGGGACTGAACTCTGGGCCTGGGCGCTGTCCCTCAGCTCTTCAGCTCAAGGCTAGCGCTCTACCACTTGAGCCACAGCGCCATTTCCAGCTTTTTTCTTTCTGCTTAAGTGGAGCTGAGAAACCGAACCCAGGGCCTCAGGCATGCAAGGCAAGAGCTCTACCACTGAGCCACCTTCCCAGCCCCAGCTAATTATTTAGTTTATTTTTTATAATTATCTTTAAGTAGTTGTACAAAGAAGTTCCCATTCTACAAAATAGTATATGAGTACAAAGTGTCTGACAACATTGTCACTCTCTTAACCCATCCCTTCTCTCACATTTTTTATTTAATTGTGATTAGGTGATTACATAAATTTCACATATTTACAGTATTGTGAAATAGTGATATTTAGAGTCATGATCACATTTTAACTTTCACAAGGCAAATTGTCATTATCATGGTTTATATAGTTTGTGAATTCTATGAGCTTTGACAATACAAGTTATTTTTTCCACATCTGGTGATGTCTACATTTCTTTCTTTTTGCTTATTGTAGGATGTTTCCACTTATTCTGTTCCTCTTCCTGGCTTCCCTCTGTGTGTGTGTATATCTATCATATATATAGTCAAGAAAATGGAGTCATTTAGCAATGACATCACAAAATGGTTGGCTGTCCTTTGTTTCTTGAGTCCTGTTACTTTGCCATATCTTCTTCCATTTGGCTTTATCATCAACATATGAGGGAGACCATGTACCATTTCTCTCTTTGTTCTTGGCTTATTTTGCTCAAAATAATCTGCTCTAGTTCCATCCATTTCCCTGCAAATGTCATTATTTTGTCCTTTCTAATGACTGAATAATATTCCATTGTATATAAGTACCACAATTTTTGGGTGCACTTATCAGTAATGGGGAATCTGAGTTGTTTCCAAATCTTGGCTATTGTGAACAGTGCTGCAATAAACATGGAGGTGCATGTGTCTTTGTATACTGGTTCCTGTTGCTCAGGGTAGATGCCTAGGAGTGGTATAGCTGGGTTATAGGGGAGGTCTATATTTAGCTTTCTGAGGTACCTCCAGACTATTTTCCAAAGTGATTGTATTAGTATACATTCCAACCAGCAATGCAGTAGGGTTCCTTTTTCTTCCACATCCCCTCCAGCATTTGTCGTTGGCTGACATTAGGATGTGGACCATTCTGACTGGGGTAAGGCGGTGTCTCAGTGTTGTTTTTATTTGCATTTCCTTTACAGCCAGGGATGATGAACATTTCCTCATAACCAGCTAATTCTAAGAGCCAAGTGATATAAGAGAGCAAAGGAAAGGGTAACACTGTCCAAAAAGAAATGATTCCCTGATTTCTGTAAGTATAAACCCTCTGAACATCACCTTTATATATTTTTTTTTTAATTTTTATTCATGGGGCTTGAAATCAGGGCCTGACCACTGTCCAGGAGCTTTGTTCCTGAATGCAAGTGGCTCTATAACTTTGAACCACTGTGCCCCTTCCAGTTTGCTGGTGGTTAGTTGAAGATAAGAGTCTCACAGACTTTCTTACCTGAGACGGCTTTGAAACATAATTCACTCTCAGCCTGCTGAGCAGCTAGGATGACAGGCATAGCCACTGTAATGCGGCTCAATTTTTAAAAGTCTTTAATACTTAAAACCAAGAAATGTACTCATTACTTGACTTAGGAAACAGTAACCTCTCTGTGTATCACCTTTGTCATAACAACAACAAATAATAATAAAATAAATTATTAAACCACTATCTCCACATGAGAAAGAGCCCGTGGCCTGACAAGCAATGGCAAGAAGGGTGGGTCTGAGCTCTCTTCACAGACCTGCCTGTCCACAGGTCGGTCTGTGCAGGGCTCTCCTTCTCACCATGGTCAGGCAGCATTTACTCTATGGCTCTGAAGGAGCCTGATCATACAGAGTGATCCTCCACACCAGGTCCTCCAAGGAGTCAGGAATAAATGTGAGGCACCCCATGAGTGTCAAAGGTTAAAACGCAGTATTGGCAAAGCACTTGCTGTCCAGAAAAAAAAAAGAGGCTGAATGCTCAGAGCAAGCAGGGACACAAGAACCAGGAAGCCAACAAGCAGGTACTAGAGATGAAACTCTCCGGAGCCCTCAAGTGCCACTTACCACTTGTGATAGAAACATGGGTCATTTCCACCAGACTCCAGCCCCCAACCACTGGCTCAGACCAGAGCCAGTGAAGCACAGCCATCCCCCAAGACTTGCAAGTGTTATCACGTTACACACGCATACGGAGGTGAGACTAGATAGGCCCTAAGGTCCAAAAGAGTAATATTTCCAAAGGACTGAGTTGGATCTCAGACCCTTTCATTAATTCTTGCAAGAGCTAATATAGATGACCGGCCTTTTTCCTCCTCCAGCTTCCTGTGAGGGGGGTGATATCTCTGCCCACATGAGGCTCTTTCCAACCCCAGGAAGTCCCAACCATAGCTAAGGTGATTTCAGCAACAGGCTCTTTTTATCTCCAGAACTGTTAGCTAAAGCAACCTCTTCTTTAAGAAGTATCCAGCCTCTAATACCTTATCCTGTTAATGAGATACTAAGAGATCCTGAGGGTTACACAGTTTCCTCTCAATGGCCCAATGAGTCCCCATGGATGCCCTGAGTGAACATCTACCTGGTAGTGATATCACAGTGCCCGTGTGCTCCCTCAGTGACAGCTCCCATAGTTGAAGCTCCACCACAAATCCACAAAGGTCTTCTGGAGTCCTGAGAGAGGAAGAAGACTGAACACAGTCCCATGTACCCCTGGAAATGGACTTAATCCTGCACCCAAGATACAGGGCAAAAATCATACCAGCCACTGACTACTCAAGAGACCAGGACAAGTCACACATCGAGCTTTTACACCAGTAGGGTCAAAACACAGCCTCCACAAGCTACACACTGGTTCCAACCCAGTTCCTCAACTACACAAGGTTACTTTCATGAAGTCAGTTTATCCACCTGGAAAACCAAGAGACAGCACATAGCAAATAGTGTCACTTGCCCAAAAACATACCAGTCATGAGGCAGTACTGGGCAGAACTTAGCTCCTTCCTAGATTTAACAAAACATTCTGTGCAATAGCACAGGGAGGAATAGTACAAAGAAGCCTGTGAATGAGCTGCTCCATGCAAACCACTCACATCTTCCTCATTATTTCCATCCGGCTATGAGGAAACTGGGGCTTCAAGATATGTTTGGTGATGTAACATCCCCTCCATCCATGAATGTAAGCACATTCAGTGCAGACCTCACCTTCTGACTACTGCTGCAGGAAGACATGTACCCAGAGCATCATACATTGAAGAGTGGTGCGAGCGTCCCAGACACACCTATGGGCTTGTGGCATGGTACTGGTGGGTGGCACACAAGTTTGAGGCTGAGGATGAATTCTGCTCGTCATCACCTGTCAAAGCAGTGAGCACAGGGCACACAAAAGGAATGTGCAGGCAGAGCTATGTAGTGTGAGCTGCCCACAGCCTCAGCCCTGTCCCTGTTAAGGCACCCATGGCAGCACTGACTGGGTGGAAGCAAGCTTTGCACTTGTCACTCTGCAAGGAGAGTCCTAAATCACACTATAGGACTGCACTGAGGCCATCCTCCTAATCCTCCTACCTGCATGTGGACTCTGCTGATGTCTTTAGGATGACAGCAAGCACCCCAGGATGATCTCAGGTAGGCAGTACTAGCATACAACTGAAAGACCATTCATTTTTCTAAGGAGCTCTAGGTTCCCATGGGCAGGGCCCTTGCCAGCACTGATACAAAGGAGCCACCCCAACCCACTGTCAGATTCATGCTGCTGTGGAGCCACTCTGGCCTCTTCTAATTCCTATGCGGAAGCACTAACTCTGTAGGAGGGTTTTTGAGGTGAGTAGGGTAGGTGTGAGGCCAGAAAGGTAATGTGCGCTTTGGAAAGTTAATGCACTCACCACACACTTCTCAGGCCAGCACAAATCTGGACAGCAGAACACAAGGAAAAGGACATATAGAAAAGGAATAGGGGGTAAAGTTCAAGAAGCCCTGGTAGTCATAAATTAGGTTCAGCTCTGCCAAAGAGAGCACAACACTCAGCTTTCAGTGGTCCATCCTAAACACTGAGCTCTGCTGGAGAACAGGGGATTCCTTAGTTGCTGATAATCCTGGAAGATGAATACACAATCATAACCCAAACCACAATGCAAACCACAGACCTGGGTCCAGCATTCCTCCAAAAGGGAAGAAGAAGATTTACTTTCTCAATGCCTACTGACCTGAGTGTGGGTAAAGCTACTCAGAGATACTTACCCAGGACACTGCAGGGTTTAGACAGAGTAATACCAAGTGCAATTACAGACTACAAATATTAGCAGTGTCCACCTTGAAACCAGCACTTCACAAGTACAAAATAGAATTAGTTGGGCTTCAAAACCCTTGAGCACAAACACAAATGACAAAAAACAAACACAAACACATATCATTATGAGGAAGGGCAAATGATTGGTATCGCATCTACCTTATACTGAGGACTGCTAAAATTCATCATCACCAAGCTATTCACGATATGAGGAGTTGAAAGAAAGTGAGACTAAGAGAAATGACTCCTACTTCAGAAATTTGTCTTATGGAATGCAGCTTCACACAGACGTCAGGGCACTGCAGCTTCCCAGGGTAGAACCTACTTGAAAATTTATGTCAGGGTCCCCTATCTTAATATGAACACACTATACTTTAAATTCTCCTCTGGGCCAGCTATGAGACCACAATGATTAATTCTCACCAATTAATGAGACTTGGTATATCTTAGCGATGGTAAATAATTCTGCAATAAACATAGTTGTGCTGGTAGCTTTAGTATGGTCTTGCTTTTGATCATTTTGGTAAATGCCCAAGAGTGGGATTGCTGGGTCATAGGGGAGCTCTATGTGGAGTCTTTTGAGGAACCTCCATACTACTTTCCAAAGTGGTTGAACAAGTTTACACTCTCACCAACAATGGACTAAGGTTCCCTTCTGTCTACATCCCCTCCAGCATCTTGCTTCTAGCTTCTAACTGGGGTGAGATGGTATCTCAATGTTGTGTTGATTTGCATTTCTTTTATGGCTAGTGAGGTTGAGCATTTCTTCATGTGTCTATTGGCCATCCTTATTTGTTGTTGCTTTCTATGTCCCTCCCCCATGGTATAACCCCTGCCTTCACTGTATTTGATGTTGTTATAATTTGTGGAGGGGAAGGAAAAGAACAAAAAATTTTAATATGGATACAGGGGGATCCATTACAACAATGAGATGTACAAGATGTTATGTCGAAAAACAAACTTTACAACTTTGACTGGGGTTGGTGGTGGTGGTGGTGGTGGTGATGGTGTGGAGAGGGGCCGGTGGGAGGAGAAAGAAAGGGATGGGAAGGGAACACAAAGGAGGAAGCAACAATGCTTGATAAGAAATGTACTCATTATCTTGCCCATGTAATTGTAACCCCTCTGTATGGTATTCTCACAATAAAAAATAACACTTCGCAGCTCTGACCAAGGAAACACAACTTGCAAAGCCAGCCCATTGAAAATTACGAAGGATTCCTGAAAAATAATGAAATGATGGTAGAGAGTGCATTGTCAGGAACTGGAAGGTTTATGGTTAAAATGACAATTATCCCCAAACTGACCTATAAATTGAATATAATTCCAGTAAACATCACAAGGCATTTTGTAGATATCAATGACCTATTTCTAAAATATATTTTAAAAAGCAAAGGAATCTTTAACAGCAGGACAATCTTAAAAACATATTTAGGACACTGTCACTACTACCATTTTTAAAGTCAATGTAGTGTTAGGGGATGTGTCTCAAGTGGTAATATGCTTGCCTAACAGAACGGGGATAAGTTAAAACCCCAGTTACACACACACACACACACACACACACACACACACACACACACACACACACACACACACACACACACACAATTGCATCTCTACCAGTTAGCACCAAAAGAATATGGAAGACTAGCTCAAAGCTAGATATTTAAAAACAGAAAAAGAAACAGACCAATATGTATACAGCAGATTTATTTGACAAAAGCGACAAATATATTTAAGCTATTCAAAGGATTGAACTTTTCAAGAATACTAACACAACAAATTTGGGGGGACAAGATGGCCCTTCATCCTACCCTCATGAAACAGGTATGATGGATCATAAATCTGTACATAAGAAGTAAAATTACGAAGCTTCAGAAAGAAAATACACTTGCAACCTCAAAAATAATTGTTTCTCTTTTTGCCGTAATAAGGTTAGAAATCACACTTTCTAATCAGGTACTCGTCAACTGGTGGCACCCTTCCTGTCCAAACAGACGCTTGTTTTGTTCTCCTTCTGACATCATGTCTCTTCTGGTCCAAGATAAAAGCCACCGGGAAAATAGAAAGTCCTCCCTATCCCCAGTATGCATAAAAATCATATGCCAGGGACCAGTTAGGTCCCATGAACATCCCTGCAACAGTTGTGATCCATAACCCAGACCTTCTCCACATCCGACTCCAACAGGGTAAATTCCTTCTAAGTCTACAGGGGACCACCATTCTTAATTATACTCAATTCCAATATGCCAATCATTGACATAAAATGAACTATTGCTTTCATATAGACCACATATATTCTCCTATATGCTTTAAAACATCTGTAGTTTACATATACCAAACATTATTTTGTAAGGGATCATAACAACAACCACAAAAAAAGGTCTGTACATATCAGCACAGTTCCAAGCAACTTTTTGGAATAACTCTGAATTGCATTCTTTGGACCCAGAGATACAGAACTTAATAAGACAAAAGAACAATCGTATGAAATTAAAAGTTCCATTTATAATTTGATGGTGTTAATTCAGCCCAGTAATAAGTAATAAGTCAGAAATAGGATTATAATGAAATAATAGGCCCTAGCTAGCATATGAAGCCCTGGATTCAAGAAGGAACATAAGAAAAAAGGAAGGCAAGGCCAGACAAAGGCAAGGGCATGGGCAAGGACAAGGGCAAGGTCAATGCCAAGGCAAATACAAGGACAAGGTAAGGACAAGAGCAAGGACAAGGGCACGGGCAAGGATAAGGGCAAGGGCAAGGCAAGGGCAAGGGCAAGAACAGGGACAGGGACAAGGACAAGGGCCAGGACAAGGACAAGGACAATGGCAAGGGCAAGGAGAGTGCAAGGACAAGGACAAGGGCAAGGGCAAGGACAAGGACAAGGACAAAGACAAGAACAAGGACAAGGACAGGGACAAGGAGAAGGACAAGGGCAAGGACAAGGACAGGGACAAGGACAAGGACAAGTATAAGGGCAAGGACAAGGGCAAGGACAAGGACAAGGGCAAGGACAAGGATAAAGGCAAGCATGGGCGAGGACTAGGGCAAGCACAAGGGGAAACAAGGGCAAGGATATGGACAGCGACAAGGATAGGGACAAGGACAAGGGCAAATACAAGGACAGGGACAAGGACAAAGACAAGGGCAAGGGCAAGGACAAGGGCAAGGACAAAGACAAGAACAAGGACAAGTACAGGGACAAGGAGAAGGACGAGGGCAAGGACAAGGACAGGGACAAGGACAAGTATAAGGGCAAGGACAAGGACAAGGGCAAGGACAAGGATAAGGGCAAGCATGGGCAAGGACTAGGGCAAGCACAAGGGAAAACAAGGTCAAGGACATGGACAGCGACAAGGACAGGGACAGGGACAAGGACAAGGGCAAAGACAAGGACAGGGACAAGGACAAAGACAAGGGCAAGGGCAAGGACAAGGACAAGGGCAAGGACAAGAACAAGACTCAGAGTTTGGAGTGCCTATATACCAAGAGTAATGCCCTGGGTTCAAACCCCAGTACTGCCAAAAAATAAATTTAAAATAAGTGATCGGGGCACCCCATAATCCAATCCCTAGGGAAAATGAGTGGCTGAAGGCCAGCTGGCCAATTCTTACAGAATCCCGGGCCAAGTGGCTATGATGCAGACCGGGTTTCTGGGCAGCCCAGGGCAAGGATTCAGTTGGGCTGACCTCAGGCCAGCCCAGTGCACTTTGATATCATTGAGTCCTCCTCTCCCCCGCCTGCCCTCTACCATTTTCCCCACCCCCCTGCCCTCTCTCTCTGGCCTACCTGTCCCCCTCCAGCCCCCTGCTATCCTCCACGACCCCTCATGTCCTCGTCCTCTTCACGTCCCATCTCCCCATCCCCCACTTGTCCCCTTCCTGCCCCCCCATTCCCCTCTGCCTCCCTACCTTTCCCCCTACACTCCCCCTCGTCTCCCCTCCTGTCCCCCTCCTGTCCCCTCCTCATCCCCTCCTCTCCCCCTACAGTCCCCCTAGCGTCCCACCTGCTCCCCTCCCCTTCCTTCATCCCCCTCCCCGGCAACCCCTGACCCTTCCTCCCTTGGCTGTCCCATCCACCCTGCTCCATCAAAGGTCGCCGTGGATCTCTGGCCTTGCTGCCAGCTTGCTGGCCAGCTGAGGTCTGGAGGGAGCAGGACTTGAACAGAAGGAAGCACCCGGTGCTGGCCACCCTGGCTTGATCCAGAGACCCTGGGGCGCCCCTAGACGGGACTCGAAGTGTTAGAGTGTTAGAAGCAGACTGGGTCCAGAAACAAGTCGGAACCAGGGCCAAAGTCAGACTAGGGGCTGAGTCTGTCCGGGATCTCAGAGCAGCCTAGGACCAAGGGCTGGGATCCAGACCCGGATCAGGCCAGGGACCGCCTGTGGCGGTCCTTGGGCTGGCCCCTGGCACCTCCTGGCAGGGCTCACCATGGCTGCTCCAGGGCTGACGCCTCCCTCCCTGGCCTCTCTGGGCACCGCCCCTCCTGTCAAAGCTCACCTCTGAGGCCACTCCTGGCTTGGCACCTCTGGAAAGAGCTCACCTCCGTGGCTGCTCCCAGCTGGGGGCCCTCATACTCATGGCTCCCTGCAGCCCTCACCTCAGAGGCCAATCCCTGGCCGGGATCCCGGCTTCCAGCTCTGGGCAGTGCTCACCTCAGCAGCCACTCTGGGCTCCAGGATTCTGGCTGGGCTCACCTCAGTACATGCGGATACACCGGGGCCCCATCCACGGGTCTCAGGATTCACTCTTGTGCCCCAGACTCAAACAAATGGCCAGAAAAGATGGATTCTCTGTTCTACAGTAGTATGGCAAAGCCTCTCCAGCCACCAGATGAATGAGGTCTGCCAGGGTGGGCCCATGAACCTAAGACAAACCCTGGGCCCTGAGGCCCTGCCTTGGGTGTTCCCGCCAGATGCTCTGGGGAGGCAAGGAGAAAGGATGGGCAGAGGGCGGCCAGGGCCCGGGGCTGGTAGGAGGTAGGAGCCACCTGGGGTCCTGGGGACCAGAGCAGGTTGGAGGGTTTGAAGGATGTGAACAGTCACCCGCCAAGGGGCCATTAGGCCGCTTCCGGTTTCTTTGACTGTGGTGGACAATGTTCTACCGACATGGGTGTGTCTACCCCTGCCTTCACCTGTTGGCATGCACTGGGATCTAGCGGTGCACACCATCTCCCCACACTGCCACTCTGCAAACTTTAGGGACATGCTAAGCACATCACTTCTTAGAACCTAGCACAATCAGCCCTGTTTGTTTTTGTCACTTTAATAACTAGTGATTTTGATCCACAGTTCCCTAATTACTGGTATTGGGCATCTTCTCCCTGTACCTCTCATGATATCCACCGGGCCTTTTGTGACCTGTCAGAAGCATTTTGCCCAATTTTTATCATGTTAGTTATTGTTACTTTCAAATAGTTTTAGAGAAGAGTTTTGACTTAACAAGTCCATTTATGTGCACAGCACATCTTGTACAATCATTTCCCTTCCTCCACCTATCCCAGTTGGGATAGGTAGGAGTATATTGAGATTCCATGGCATAACATCATCAAAAAGCTAACAGTTGAATAAAAGTGAGTATCTGGAAACTGAAATTTGTCTTGACTAGAGGATGTGGTTGCTAATTGGAGGGGAAGTGAATGGAGATAAGAATGGTGGGAAAATGTACACATCAGCCTTGCCTCCATTTTCAGCTTCATAGGGATCCACTGCCCTGTCCTCTGTGTGTCATCTGGGCCTCAGATGGAAACTAAATGGACCATCATGTATTTCAGAAGAGATGTATGCATAATGGGTAGGAAGAGCTAGATAAAACATTTCTTAGTATCTTCTGACCTCCATGCTCCATGTTTTGTACACTTTTCCTTTACCCAGGAAATTTCTGGCACCTGGGTGTGTTTTTCTCTGCTGAGCACCAAAGCATCCCTTCAGGAAAAGATTTGCTAAAATTCTTTGCACTTTGGTGTGACTGGCTTCTGCTACCTCTGAAGACAGTACTCCAAGATGAGTCCTAACTTGTACCAAAAGTTTTCTTCTGGAGAGACATTTCTAAACTCGAAACTGAATTGGAGATGATCTTTAAGGGACAGGAAATACTTTCTTTTTGAATCTTCCTAGCATCCAGATTATCAGTGATCACTCAAAGCCAAAAAATGCATTTTCTTAAGAGTATAGGGTTTGATGCATCATAGGTCCAAGTAAATATAGTGACGACTTTTTCCACACATAAGTAAAATACCAAAAGAAAGATAAAGCTCATAAGCATATATGACATTATCTTTAAAATGTGATACCTAGGCAGTACTCAGAGGCAAGTTTATAGCTCTGAGCTCCTACATCAACAAATTGGAGAGATCTGAAACCAACAATTTAATGAGACATCTGAACCTCCTTGAAAAAGAGCAGCAACATAAACCACAATCCAGTAGACGGAAAGACATAATTAAAATTAAACTAGAATTAATTAGAATCCAAAAAAACTATAGAAAGAATCAACAAAACACAGAGTTGGTTCTTCAAAAAAATTAACAAAATTGACAGACCCTTAGCAAATCTTATCAGAAAAAGAAGAGAACATACCCAAATAAATAAACTCAGAAATGAGAATGGAAACATCCCGAGGGAAACAACCAAGATTCAGAACATTATAAGGGAATACTTCTCAAAACTTTATGCTAATAAATTTGCGAACTTGACAGAAATGGACCTTTTCCTAGCAAATATTGACATGCCAAAACTAAACCAAGATGAGTTAAACCAGCTTAGCAGGCCCATATCAAGCACTGAAATAGAAACAGCAAGGAGAGACCTCCAAGCTAAGAAAAGTCGAGGACGAGATGGTTTTACAGAGGAATTCTACAAGGCCTTCAAAGCAGAGCTCACACCAATACTCCTCCAACTCTTCAATGATATTAAAAGAGAAAGTTCATTACCAAACACATTCTATGAAGCCATCATAACCCTCATCCCAAAACCAGGCAGGGACTCATTAAAGAAAAAGAACTATAGACCCATTTCTTTGATGAACATTGATGCAAAATTTCTCAACAAAATTTTGGCCAATCGACTTCAACAATTCATCCAAAAAAATCATACACCACGATCAAACAGGATTCATTTCAGGGATGCAAAGCTGGTTCAATATACGCAAATCAATATTATTCATCACATCAACAGGAGCAAGGATAAGAACCACATGGTTATCTCAATAGATGCAGAAAAAGCATTCGACAAGATCCAACACCCCTTCATGATGAAGGTTTTGGAAAAATTAGGAATCCTTGGAACATTGCTCAATACAATAAAGGCTGAATATGACAAACCTACAGCCAGCATTATACTTAATGGTGAAAAACTAAAGCCATTTCCTCTTAACTCAGGAACAAGACAAGGCTGTCCACTCTCTCCACTTCTCTTCAATCTAGTATTAGAATGCCTAGCTACAGCAATAAGACAAGATGCAAACATAAAGGGGAACCAAATAGGGAAAGAAGAAATAAACTTTTCCCTCTTTGCAGATGACATGATCTTGTTTTTAAACAATCCCATAGACTCAACTCCCAAATTACTCAAGCTTATACAAAACTTTGGCAAAGTAGCAGTATATAAAATTCACTCCCCCAAAATCAATGGCTTTTCTGTATGCCAACAATGAGAAAAGTATGGCTGAAATTAGGAAGTAACTCCATTTGTAATAGCCCCTCAATAAATAAAATACCTAGGAATTAATTTAACCAAAGAAGTGAAGGACCTCTATGCTGAAAACTTTAAAATCTTGAAAAAGGAAATCAAAACAGAACTTAGAAAATGGCAAAACCTCCCATGCTCATGGATTGGCAAGATTAACATCGTGAAAATGGCAATACTTCCCAAGGCTATCTACAAATTCAATGTGATACCTATCAAAATTCCAACCTCATTCTTCAAGGACATAGAAGATGCAATCCAAAAATTCATATGGAACAATAAAAGACCCCGAGTAGCAAAAATGCTCCTCAATGGAAAGAACACTGCTGGTGGAATATCAATACCAAATTTCAAACTCTACTATAAAGCCATAGTAATCAAAAGAGCTTTGTACTGGCATAAGAACAGACCTCAGGACCAATGGAATAGAATTGAAAACCCTGAAATGAACCTACAGACCTATAGCCAAGTAATCTTCGATAAGGGAGCTAAAATAATAGAATGGAAGAAAGACAGCCTCTTCAGGAAATGGTGCTGGAAAAATTGGTTAACTACTTGTAGAAAACTAAAACTAGATCCTTATATATCACCCTGCACCAGAATCAACTCCAAATGGTTCAAAGACCTCGGAGTCAAAGCAGACACTCTGAAAATATTACAGGACGGAAGAGGAGAAACCCTAGGTCTCCTTGGCTCAAGCCGAAATTTTCTTAATAGAGACCCGGAAACACAACAAATCAAAGAAAGGTTGGACAAATGGGATTGCATGAAGTGGCAGAGCTTCTGCATGGCAAAAGACATAGCTAGCAAGATCAATAGAAAGCCCACAGATTGGGAGAAGATCTTCATTAGCCATACAATGGACAAGGGTCTCATATCAAGAATATACTTGGAACTCAAAAAATTAAATCCCCCAACAACAAATTCTCAAAGAAACAACTGCCCAATAAATAAGTGGGCTAAAGTCTTGAAGAGAAACTTCTCTGAAGAAGAAATAAGGATGGCCAATAGACACATGAAGAAATGCTCAACCTCCCTAGCCATAAAAGAAATGCAAATCAAAACAACATTGAGATACCAACTCACCCAAGTTAGAATGTCTATAATTAAGAATTCTAACAACAACAGATATTGGAGGGGATGTAGACAGAATGGATCCTTACTTCATTATTGGTGGATTGTAAACTTGGTCAACCACTTTGGAAAGCAGGATGGAGGTCCCTGAAAAGACTTCACATAGAGCTCCCCTATGACCCAGCAATCCCACTTTTGGGAATTTACCCAAATGTTTACAAACAAGACCACACTAAAGCTTCCAGCACAACTATGTTTATTGCAGCATTATTTACCATAGCTAAGACAGGGAACCAACCCAGATGCCCCTCAGTAGATGAATGGATCAAGAAAATGTGATATATATACACCATGGAATTCTATGCCTCCATCAGAAAGAATGACATTTCCCCATTTGTTAGGAAATGGAAAGGCTTGGAAAAAAATATATTAAGTGAAGTAAGCCAAGCCTAAAGGAACATAGGTCCCATGGTTTCCCTTATTTGCAATATCTACTATATGTATGAGTCAAGCAGGAAAGGTCAGATAATGTGATGTTAGGAAAATGAACCCTTAGATATGTATTTAAATGTTTTTTTTCTTTCATGCATTTGTTTCTAACTCATTTATAAGATTATTTCTTTGTAGCTTTGTATGTCCCTCCCCAACATTATAACCCCTGCTTTCACTATATTTGATGTTGGTATAATTTGTGAAGGAGATGGGGTGGACCTGATGCAACTATCAGAAGTACAAGTTGTCATGTCAAAAACAAACTTTACAAGTTTGGTGCGGGGGGGGGGGAGGGATTGGGAGGGGGGGCGAGGGGGAACCTGGGAAGGCATGTGAAGGGTAAATAAAGGAGGAGACTGCAATGCTTGATAAGAAATGTACTCATTGTTTTGCCCATGTAATTGTAACCCCTCTGTACAATATGTTCACAAAAAAATAACAATTAAAATTTAAAAAATAAAACAAAATGTGATACCTAATGTAGTGCCATATATCTCTATGACCCAGCACTATAGCAATTAAGGTAGGAGAAATGAAAGTTTAAGGCTAGCCTGAGCTGCATAGTAAGACCTCAAATTCAAACAAACAGCCCTTTTAGAAAATTAAGAGGGTTTTAGTTCAAGGGCACACTGTGTATTTGTGATAGAATCACAGGAAAATACCTATGAAAAAGCAAAGAAGAGGCTGAGTAAACATGGAGGCCAAAAAAGGAGTGAGCAATGTAGAGACACTGATGTGCTTGTTGTGAGCATATTTTGAATCGATTACCTTCCATTAGGACTTCCTGCAATGATGGAAGTGTTTTCAGGTTCAGATTCCAGGATGGCCATCCTCAGCCTCACTTGGCCTACTGGGCAAAGAAAATCTGGCTAGTGTGACTAAGCAAGTGGATTTTAATCTTGAGGGATGTGAACTTATTTAGCTACCCAGAACTAGTAGTTTACACATTGTAAACTGTAGTTATAAAAACCATTGCTTTTGCCAACTGCAATTCTAAAAATATTTTGTTAATAAACACTCTTGATAGGGAAATGATAGAACTACCAATATTTCACAGCTTTCAAGATGCAAACAGCTTATTTATTGAAAAGATGATTTCTTTTTTTTCTTTTTTTGTGAAAATATTGTACAGAGGGGTTACAATTACATGGACAAGATAATAACTACATTTCTTATCAAGCATTGTAGCCTCCTCCTTTGTTTCCCCTTCCCATCCCATCCTCTCCCTGCAACCAACCCTCCTGCCCCAGCAAAGTTGTAAAGTTCGTTTTCAACAAAACGACTTGTATGTCTCATTGTTGCAATGGGTCCACCTGTATCCCCATTTAAACGATTTGTTTTTTCCATTCCCCGCCACAAATTATACATCATCAAGTACAGTGAAAGCATGGGTTATACCATTTGAGAGGAACATACAAAGCAACAAAGAAATAATCTTATAAATGTGTTAGAAACAATCGCATGAAAGTAAAAACATTTGGATACATATCTTAGGGTTCATTTCCCTAACATCAACTTATCTGAACTTTTCTATTTGACTCAGACATATACTAGTTATTGCAAATAAGGGAAACCATGGGACCTATGTTTCTTTTGTCCTGGCTTACTTCACTTAATATAATTTTTCCAAGTCTTTCCATTTCCTAAAAAATGGGGCAATGTCATTCTTTCTGATGGAGGCATAGAATTCCATTGTGTATATATATACCATATTTTCTTGATCCATTCATCTACTGATGGGCATCTGGGTTGGTTTCATATCTTAGCTATGGTAAATAAGGCTGCAATAAACCAAGTCGTGCTGGTAGCTTTAGTGTTGTCATGTTTGTGAACATTTGGGTAAATGTCCAAAAGTGGGATTGCTGGGTCATAGGGGAGCTATATGTGGAGTCTTTTGAGGAACCTCCATCCTGCTTTCCAAAGTGGTTGAACAAGTTCACACTCCCACCAACCACTTCTGTCCACATCCCCTCCAACATCTGTTGTTATTAGAGTTCTTGATTATAGCCGTTCTAACTAGGGTGAGCTGGTATCTCAATGTTGTTTTGATTTGCATTACTTTTATGGCTAGAGAGATTGACCATTTCTTCATGTGTCTATTGGCCATCCTTCTTTCCTCTTCAGAGAAGTTTCTCTTTAAGTCTTTAGCCCACTTATTTATTGGGCAGTTGTTTCTTTGAAGATTTGTTGTTGGCGGATTTAATTTTTTGAGTTCCAGGTATATTTTAGATATGAGACCCTTGTCTGTTGTATGGCTAGTGAAGATCTTCTCCCAATCCGTGGGCTTTCTATTGATCTTGCTATGTCCTTTGCCATGCTGAAAACATGATTTCTGACTGACTCATCTCCTGCTCCAACCCATTACCCAGTTTTCATAGCCTTGGTGTCTTTCACTGGTTTCTAGAATGACCCTTCAATACTGGATTTTGGAACAAAGTGGCTGAACTTACCTCTCCAGGAGATAGTTTTCTGCCTGCTCAATGAGAGGACAAAGCAGTGGCATCAAGGCACCCATGTTATTAATGAGCTGCTTTTCCAGGGGTGACAACTCTGTCTGTGAGTGGTGTTGACTCTTAGGAGCATTATTTGATCTTGCATGAAGATCTATTTCCAAACATGCAAGAGATGTGGTTTTCTTCAGTATGCTTGGACTCATACCATTGCTTAGAGAAAAAAAATACAAGCTGTTAGGTGTCAGAATGCCACACAGGGCAAATAAAGGGTGAATGTATAAAAGGTGTCTTAGAGTGACAAAATCCTGAAGAGGAGAAAAAAGTGTAACAAAAGTTCTGATCTTATCACCCCATTGTTTCCTAGACCAGTGTGATCCTGTCAATCCTTCTTCGAAGTTGGTGAGGGCACAAGAGGGCTTACTGATCTCATAGTAGCTAAACTGGACTATATATGACACACTTGTAATACTGAATATCAACAGGGAAGTCATCAGGCATAAAATTCTGTCTTTAGGGAAGGTGACATTGATGGATTCCACCCACACTTGAAGATAATCTATCAGAATGAAGTTGTCATCCTTGGTCTGCATGGATTTGCTAGAGCTAGAGGAAATCTCTTTCAGGTCATCTGTAACTGATGACCAAGGATCACAGATTGGGGGGGGGCTCACTATGGACTTGTACAGAATGATGTCATTGTTCAAATCTGTGTACATACTCATCCTGAAAGAATTTGGCTGCATGGAATGTAACTCTTACACAGAGACTCACAACTAGAAAGTGATTCCTACTCGGAGCTTGTGGTCCTTTCTGTAGAAAAATTTGTACCTTCTCAATATCAAAATAAAACCTGAACAGACAACTCTAGGGCTCTCTCATTCCGTGTTTCAGCTCTTTGTCAAGAGCCGTGCCTTTGGCTGCGTGGTGCTTCAGTCTTAGGGCTGCAGACAGAAGGGACACTGTGGGAAGGTCCTGGGGAGAGCGGTGGACATTCGGTGTACTTTCTGATTATGCATGAGAATGGACGAAAAATGCTTTGAAGTTCTTTATACTGTACCCAGACCCTTTACCTCATTCCTGTTTGGTTGTTGCCATACACTACAAATGATCAGGAAAATGCCTGCCAAATGAGATGACACAGATGAGTGTACCATACTCCATCGTGGCACGTGCCTTCAAGTGTCCATTTTTATGTTTGACAATAGTCACACTGCCTGTTTTTACCCCTCACCCCCCCCCGCCCGCCTTGTTTCCTGCTAGCTGTGGGGCTTAAACCCAGGGCCTGGGAACTGTCCCTGAGCTTTTCTGCTCCAGGTGAGCACTCTACCTTTTGATCCACAGTGCCACTGGAGATTTTCTGGAGCTTCATGAGAGGCGGGAGGTGTCATGGCTACTGCGTGGCAGCAGCAGAGGTTGGAGGGGAGCGGGCTGAACCTGGTCCCACCCTCCAACAGCCGGGCCATTGGGGAGGAGCCCTCGAGCATCCTGGGATCCCTGGAGCACCCTGGAGCATCCTGGAGACCCCTGGAGTATTTCGGGGAGGACTGGGACTGCCGTGCAGGGATGGGCACCTTTAGTGCTGCCTCTTTTGGCCTCCACACCCTCAGAACTTGGAAGCCCGCTGGCCTCTGTGCCCCTGAATCCTGGATGTAGCCTAGCCTCAGCACAGAGCTAGTCTGTCCTGGATGCCTTCACCCTGGGCCCCAAGGCCATTCAGAAAGGGGTCAGGCTGTCCTGCTTGTCCGAGTGCTCATCTGAGCCTTGTCTAGGTCTTTACACTGGCCATTCAGGCCACAGACCCTGGTCCTGCACTGCCCTGGGACCCAGCCACAGATGGCCCGGCCCCTCTGCCTGGTGGACCCCGAGACTGTCATAACCCATAGGCCCTGGTAGTCAGCAGGGGCCTGATAGTTAGCGCAACCCCTGGTCAAGCCTGCTGGAGGGGGCAGGCATCAAGAGGCAAGCATCACTGATCTACAGACTGGGGCCTCACAGACTGATCTTCACACACCCACGCTCGGCACACCTGGCCACTGGACAGAGCTGGACATTGAGGTTCTGACGTCACTGCCCCACCTGGTGCTGCAGGAGGGACATGCAGCTGAAAGGTGCATGTCAGGCCACCAAAAGAGGGTGTGGAGGCTCACATGGCGAGCTGCCTATTGGGATTGGACAGGGGGCAGCTTGGGGGATGAGCATGAATGGTGGCTTGAAACCATTATTGGGGGAAGGCAGCAGCCTATTTGGGTATATATAGGCTGAGTGCTCTGAGGTCATGGGAACTTAGGGGGTAAACAGTCCACACGGAGGAGACCAGGAGTTCTGGGGGAGGGGAGTCCAGTGCAGACAGAGACTTGAGGATAACAGGAGTACTGAGGAGAACAGTCCGGAGCAGATTGGGAGTCCCAAGGGGAGGAGTCTGGAGCAGACCTGGAGTCCTGAGGGGAGGAGTGTAAAGGAAAACCCTGAGTTTTGAAGGGAGTAGAGGAGGGAGTAGGGGAAACCTTGTTGCAACACAGCAGGGTGGGCCTGTGGAGGCCATTTGGGGCCTCCTCTGGAGGTCATTTGGGACCTCCTCTGGAGCTCATTCGGGGCCTCCTCTGAAGGTCATTTAGTGCCTTTTCTGGAGGCCATGTGGGACCTCACTCTAGAGAGGCTTGTGGAAAGGCACCTCCTAGAGCAGAGCAGGGCAGGCCTGTGGAGAATGGAGAGGCCTGCAGTGGAGGAGGACGGGAAAAGCCTTCCCCTTTGGAGTTTCAGAGCTTTGGAGCTTTGGAGGTCTGAGGTTTGGAGGTTTGCAGACCTACTAATTGGTGGTTTGCAGAGCAACTAATAAAGGTGGGAGGGTTGGGGCTGCCCACTGGAGGCTTGGAGGTTTGGTGGTTGAGGCGGCTCTTGGTTCTGGGTATCTAGCAGAGGACAAGGTAGACTCAGGACCCCTTTCTGGTGTAAATAGTGTAAACTAACTTCTTTTGTTCAAATTCACTGTGCCTCTATGGATTGTCTTGCTCTCAGGACGTCATAGGTAGACCTGTTCTGGCACACAGCTTCTGGCTTTGTGCTTTCTGAGGATCTTGCAGGCCCTTGGTCCCTTGCCTGGACTTGTCTAGGTACTAGGATCATCTACACTGTTTCCACACTCCATTTTGCTCAGGTTCTCCTGAAGTGGTCAGAGTTGCAACTCTGCCTCTAAGGCGTCTGTCCCACTGGGACATCCAGAGGACCCTTCTGCAGGTAGACTTACTAGGGGACTAGCACAGCTGGATTGTCATTGGAGGGCATGCTTCCTGGACAGTGTGTAAGTTTCTCCTGCAAAAGGCATTTTATTTGTCTCATTTCTTAAATGAATTGTCTGTTCTCGGTGCTCTGCATACTTTTATTGAGTTGTTATCTTTATTGGTGTTGATTTTTCCACTATCTTCCTTTCAGAGACAAGTCTTTCATTAAGAAATTTCTAATGGCAACAGTGCCAGCCAGTCTGTGGTTTGCCTTTACATTTTCTTGAGTGTTACTATTGAAATGTAATTTATCTTCTATGAAATGAATAGTTTCAATATGTATGCTTTAGCAGCATTTAGTGTATCCAGAAGATTTTACACAGGGACTGTTGTTAACCAGGTTAGGCAGGTTAACCAGGAAAGGCATTCATCATTCCTTTTCCCCTCGGCCCCTTGTAGCCACTGCTCTGCTTTCTGTCTCTGTGACTTGCTACTCCATCTTAAATGGGTAAAACATATAGCAGTATGGCTCTTTCACTTGGCATGGGGTTTTCAAGCTTGTTCTTGAATTTTTGAGATAAGGCATTACCATCCAGTGTATTGCCCAGGTTTGCTTTTAATTCATAGTGCTCCTATTTGCTGAGGTTATAGGCTTGTGCCACCACTCCTGGCTTTTTTATTCTTATTTTTAAGTCATATCAGACATTTTACTTAAGATGAAATAAACAGCTTACCGAAGTGAACTCCAAGAAGTAGAAACAAGAAGCTCTTTATTTTACTTTTTGCAATTCTTGTGTTTTTCTGGTTCCCCCCACACCTTTTGCCTCTGTTTTTGATATCTGTACATTTTGTCTTGTATGAAAGTTTATCTAATTTGTGGAGGGGAAGGGGAACTACAGAAACGATGAGAGAAAGGGTGAACTAATTCAGCAGTGATACTCATTAGATGTTGGAAATGCCTTTATTGTGATTAAGTGATTTCATATATTTCACAAATTTCACAGTATTGTGAAATAGTTATAATTAAAGTCACAAACACACTTTAACCTTCACAAGGCAAATGGTCATTATCGTGGTCTATAATGTTTGAATTCTATGAGTTTTGACAATACAACTATTTCTTCCACATTGGGTGATATGTACATTTCTTTTCTTTTGCTTAGTGTAAGCTGTTCCCTCTTTCTTTCTCCTTCGCTCCCTCCCATGGCTGCCCTTGAGTTGCTTAGTTTATTTTCATCAATGTCCATTGCAGCTGATGGGCCCATCTGTTGTATATTTTCCTGTTTCACTCTGATTCTGTGTCTTCCTTCTAGCTTCCCTCAGATTTGCATATATATATAATGTCAAGTACATTGAGTCATTTAGAAATGATAAGACGAATTGAGTGGAGATCCTTTGTTTCTTGAGACCTGTTTACTTGGTCATATCTGCTTGCATTTTGGATTTAACTGCTTTCAACCATGCATTCTTCTTGGTTAGAGGGAAGGTTCTGTTGTAGGTGTTGTTCTCTGGGAGGGAAGGAGGATGTCTTTTGTGGAGTACTCATGCTTTCCCTACAAAAAATAAACTGAAATGTATTAGATTACCTGAATAGATTTATTTACAATAAAATCAGAGTCTGCTCCCAAGAAAGGTATCATCAGACCTCTATGTTCTGCCTGTTCAATGCCACTGGACAGCTGTTGAATAATTGATCCAGGCTGATACTACATCCTGTACATCATAGAGGTTGCCTCATTTCCCAGACTTTGTGTTAGAACAGCTTCTTGAGTTGTTCATTCCTGTTCAGGGATCTAACTTGCCATGTCACTGCTGTTCACTCATCTATTTTGCAACTTCTGAAGGCTTTTGATGTGAGGTCCTTTTTATATTTTATCTTCAGGGGTAAGCCTCAGAGATCAGGAAAGCCTTTACTCCTGCCTTATTGCTACTACGAATATTTGGTCCTGGAGCCACTGTCTTGAGCTAAAGTCACTGTTTTTCCCTTTTCTATAGTGTGTGTTTGTGTGTGTGTGTGTGTGTGTGTGTGTGTGTGTGTGTGTGTGTGTGTGTGTGTGTGTGTGGTGTGTGTGTTATTTTGTTTTGTTTGCCAGTCCTGGGGCTTGAAATCAGGGCCTGGGCACTATCCCTGAGCCTTTTTGCTCAAGGCTGGTGCTCTATCACTTGAGTCACAGTGCCACTTCTGGCCTTTTATATGGTACTGAGGAATAGAACCTAAGGCTTCATTCATGCTTGGCAAGCCTATACCACTAAGCCCCATTCCAGCACTTTCCTGTTTTATACAAATCAAAAGCACTTTATTTGCAGTTTGTTTTTCCACTTTATATTGTAGATTTCATAGTTTCAAATACTACATAAAAGTTTGCCTCCCTTCTTCCTTCCCCTCTTCTACACTTCTCTGCCCTCTTGTCTCCATTTCTGCCCTCTGTGTCCTTTTCTTCCCTTTGTGCTAGGAATCAAACCTAGGAAGTTATGCATATGATACCAACTGCTTGCTCCAGTAGTAGCAGTTTTAGGTGTGACTAGTAAAAGGGTGCTAAGTTTATTTCCTCCACTGTAGACCAGACCCACAAAGTGCACTAAGTTCTATAGGCATCCTTAGAAGGTTTAATCCTCCCTACCTTTTGAGATTGGTTTCCATGAAGCAGAGTAAGTCCATTTTAAGCTGTTTTCTTTTCTTTTTTTATTTCGCAGGGCAGGGGCAATTCTGGGGGGTTGAACCTAGTGTCTTGCACTAGGTAGGTAATTAGGTGCCCTACTTATGGAGGTAGGGCCTCCCAGCCCTTTTGCTTTATTTTCTGAATAGGGTTTTGGGGTTATTCTTGGACCTCTGTACTCTTGTTTATACATCCTCCATAACTGGAACAACAGGCATGTGCCACCACACCAGTTTTTCTTGAGGTGAGGGCTTGTGAATTTTTGACTGGCCTTGAATTACTGTCCTCTTGATCTCCACCTTCTGAATAGGAAGGATTTCAGGTGTGGTCTACTGTCCCTGTGTCCACTGAAGTTTAATCACTGAATCAAGGCTGGGGCAAAGCTATCGTCCATCTAGGAGCAAGTCAGAATATATGAAGATCTTTGAAGTATTTCTGGTTTTTGTTTTTCAATTTTTAGGTTTGGTTTGTTGTGTGGTTGCTTTGTTGCTCTGTGATTTGAATTCAGAGCACTGTGTTGGTAGGCATTTTCTGAGTCAGGTACTTTAGTCTTGGGTCTAATGTTGCTTCAGTTTGTTTTGAGATAGGATCTTGTGCTTTTGTGGAGGCTGGCCTGGCCTACAGTCTTCTTTATGATCCCTACATATCTGCATGACAGACATGGACCTCCCTTCTAAGCTTTTACTGTGAGAAATGAAGACTCACGACCATTTTACTCTGGCTGGCCTTGAAGTGTAATGCTCCTGATCTCTGCCTGCCAAGTAGCTGAGATTACAGCTTGTGCTACTACACTTAGCTATCTTTGGTATTTTCAAACAATGATAAAGCCAATTAAAACAATATCTTCTTGTTACCTTCGCCATGAGTCTGCAGAGTTGTAAAGAACAGGAGTGATCAGACTCTTCTCCCACCTTCACCCTTCAGTGTACAGGAGTGTACTTTGGCACACAATCATGAGTCTTACCTGCCCAATTTTGAGGCAACGTGGAGTTTATGTAGGATCCTTCTCTACTCATGGGCTTTCTCCCTGACCCTGAAATCCGGTCCTGTCCTTTTTCCCAGGGTCCTTAGATTAGGAGAAGCTGTGTTCACTGGAAAGGCAGGATATATAATCTTCAATAATTTAGTGCATTAACCAAGCCTTATTCTGATAACCTGTTCATAGAGCTGACTTCTCTGTTTAGCCTGTGTGGCATATCATAAGCAAGGTCAGTCTAATCTTTGATAGCCTTGAATGCACTTCTCAATCAAATTCCCCAATTATTGACTATTATGAAAGAGAGGGGAGGGGGCTGAGATGATTAGGACCAAATGAAGATACCAGTGTATGTGTCTTGAGAGTATAAAAGTTTTGCACAAGAAGGTGACACACTTTCAAATAAGTGCACATAATACTTGTTTCATGCACCTGTCTATTGAGACTTGTTTAGAATCTAGCATATTAATGTATGTATCAGATTAAAGTTATCATGTGCATTTTTCTCATTTATTTTGATAAAATCTTTTTTCTAACAGTCCTCTTGCAGTACCACCTTTGGGCAGACCATGCTATGGAAAACCACAAATCTGGAGTACCAGTCAGCACTCCAGAAGACTTGGTAAGATAAGGTGATAGGTGTTTTTGGACACTTGTAATTTTGAATGTTGTAAATTAGATTTGTGCTGTCTTCTTGGGAGGGATTGGAGTGATTTTTTTTTGACAAGACAAGATTACTCCAATCTAGTTTTAGATCATTGGTACTGTTTCTTTTAAGTAATCTTTACCATTAGTCTCTGATAGGGATATCAGCTATCTTCATTTCATAGAGAAAGAGACTGACACCTACAAATATTTTAAAACAGCAACTACGGTTAAACCTTAGGTAGGATGTGATAGGAAAGATTTTGTATTTGGAACCAGAAGCTTTTTATACAGTGGATACACAAGCACACAATCAATACAGACTTCAGTGTTTGGAGAGGTAAATGGTTAATCTTCATGTTCCCATGAAAAATTAATGGTAAATTGTAGGCATTTAAGACAATCTGAAAATGGGAGTCAAGCAAAGTTCTCAATGTGGGCTTCTACAGAAATCCAGTTGAAATTAAAAGAAAGCTTAAAGACTGATTGGTAAAGTCCATCCTGTTGACTCTGATAATCAGAAGAGTCAGGTTACAAAAGAGATACTATTCTGAATTGTTAAAGAGAAGCAGAAGATTGAGAACCACAAATTATGTAGCAGGATGGCAGAAAAGCTTTGAGAAATCAAGTTTCAAGAAAGCTGATCTGAAAAGTGAGATGCATGTAGTGCAAGTTTTGATGTGAGAGCAGAAGTAGATTGATGTCAGAGCTCCAGTACACAGGCAGAATAAAAGGAATTTCTCCTTTACTCAATCTTCTTTAAAAAATTCTGTTGTGTAAGAACTAGATCATATTCATTCACATGAGGAATGGCCATCTTCTTAATTGAGTCCACTCATTTTGATGATCATCTCATTTGTTATCATCTGGCCAGATGCAGCCAGATATAATGTTCAACCAAGTAAAGGGCACCCTATGGTTCAATTGCATTTACTAGTATCATTATCTGTCAGAACATGGATGCATGGTGGATCTTTTTATTAGCTCAGAAGCTTTCATCTTATCAATCTTATGACACCTCCTTTTCCCCTTCCCTTCCACTTCCCCTTTCTCTTTCCTCTTTCCCCTTTTGCTTTTCCCCTTCCTACTCCACCTCTCCCTTTTCCCTTCTCTTCCCTTCTTTTCCTTTTCTTTTCCTTTTCCTTTTCCCTTTCCTAGTCCTAGCCTCTTTGTCCTTTGCCTTGCCTATGCTTTGAATTTCCTTTTGAGTTTGCTTTTATTCTTGGCACTGCTCCCACCTTTTCCTTTTCCCTTCCCTTGCCTTTGTCTTGCCTTTTTCTTTCTTATGTTCAATCTCAAACCCAGGACCTCATATATGCTAGCTAGTGGCCTATCATTGAACTACTTCCCCAGCCCTAACTTAAATTTATTATTAGGCTGAATTATCCCTTCAAATTACTTTCATTTTCATACAATTTTTCTTTTGTCTTAGTGGCTTCCATATCTCTGGGTTCAAAAAATGTAGTTCAAAATTATTCAGAAAAGATACTTGCAACTTTGCTGACATTTTTAAACCTTTTTTCTTGCATGATCCCTTTAAATAATACTGTATAAGGCATTTAACATAATGCTTACATTATATTAGGTACAAGTAACCTACAGATCATTTAAAGCACATAAGAGTATGTATATAGGCTATATGAAAATAGGCTGTTTTAAATAAATGACTGTGAATATCATTTGATTTTGATATTATTAAGAATGTTACACCCTTGTAGACTCTGAAGGAATTTACCTTGTTCTAGATGAATGTGGGGCAATTTCTGGATTATGGATTTTGTTTCAGGGATGTTCATGTGGCTTATCTGGTCTTAGGCATGTGATTGTTAGGAATTCTATGGGGGGAATGCCTCCCCAATCCCATCGGCTTCTGTCTTAGACTAGAAGAGACCTTATGAGGAAATGAGATAACATGAGGAAAAGAAAATCTAGAGACCATGACTAAGAAGCTTCATTTCCTGTGTTTTGTGGAAAAACCTAGGCCCATAAACACAGAATTGAGCTGTGAATTGAGGTGAATCAAGTGTGTGGTGCTGCGGTTTAGTTGTATGCTACCCTTATGAATGGTCATCAGCTTCTCTTGGTAAATCAATCATTTTTCCAAAATGCAGATCTAGATATGATTTTTCATCTGTTTATGAATAGGTATGCTTTCTTATCTGGTTATGAAAATGTTGGCTCCAACATCCAACAAAAGCCCTGCAACCAACAGCAAAACACACAAACAAAAACAAGGCAAAACAAAACAAAAATCTTGTCTTTAAACTGCTCTCCCCTACAATGGTCAGTGTTTAGTTGTAGAACATTAGTGTTTTTAATGTTATTTCTCGATATAAAACCCAGGCCTCACACATGTTAGGCACTTTCTCTAACATGTCTCCAGCTTTTTTTCACTTTTTTGATTTTTCAGATAGGCTTTTTCATTTTTGCTTAGGTTTAGCTTTGTCTTACAGTATTTTTACCTACACCTTCCATGCCACTGGGTTTACAAGTATGGATCAGCAGGCTGAACTTGTTTACGATGGAGTGTCACTTTTTCTTGGCTGTCATCAAACTTCTGTATTTCCAATCTCTGTCTCTTGATAAGCTGGGGTTATAGATATGCATCAGCATGCCTGATTGGAGACTTTTAAGTGTTCAAATTATTTTTAAGTTTTAAAATGATGGGTACTGCATTTTGAAGGTGAAGGACATAGGTTAGTGGCTAGACTAGGGAATGGAAAAATGCCAAATCACACAAAGTTAAAAAAATGTGACTTTGATCAATGTCAACATGAAAAATTGGCAATTTGGGCATGTGCTGGAATGATAGAGTAAGTGTAACTTTGCTTTATGTCATTTGGATGAACATTTCTGCTGATAAGTACTAGAGAATGGCAAGTAAACAGGAATAATGGTAAAGGATCCTAACATAGTATGAAGAGATGAAAATGTTCATCATACATCCATGCATAATCAGAATTGTACACTGAATTTCCACTGTTCTTCCCCAGAAGCTCGCCACAGTCTGCATTCTTTCTGCATCTCTAAGATGGAAACACCATAGTCTCTAAGGCAAAACCTGGGACAAAGAGATGGAATCATGTAGTAAAGGTCGTCATAACTGTCTTCTGTTCAGATTTATTTGCTTATGAATGTATTTATTTTTATTTACTTTTTGGTTAGTCATATGGCTTGAACCTAGGCCTGAGTGCTGTCCCTCACCTCTTCAGCTCAAGGGTAGCTCTCTACCACTTGAGCCACAGCACCACTTCCGGTTTTCTGGTGGTTTATTGGAGTTAAAATTTTCATGGCCTTTCCTGCCCGGGCTGGCTTTGAACTTTGATCCTCAGATCTCAGCCTCCTGGGTGGCTAGGATTACAGGTGTGAGCCACCAGTGCAGGGCAAGATTTATTTATTTTGTTTTTCCAGTCTTGGGGCATGAACTCAAGGCCTGAGTACTGTCCACTTGAGCCACAGAGCCACTTCTGGTATTTTCTGTTTATTTAATGCTGAGAAATGGAACCCCAGGGCTTCATGCATGCTAGGCAAGTACTCTACCACTAAGCCACCTTCTCGGCCCCATGTTCAGATTCATTTTGATGCTAAGAAGGCACAATGTTTTTTTTTTTTTCTAGAAAATGTTTAAGTGCACTGTAGGAAACTCTTAGTTTTCAGTCTATCCCAGTATAAGAGGTTACATTCTATGTACCCAACTTCTTTTAGCATGTGTATATGCACAGATTTTAACAGTGACAACATTCTGTACAAGACCCTAGTAAGTTCTCTAAAATCTGTAACTTTAGTGGGATGTGTATATGAGGACTCATTTTTGGATCATGCGGATGACCTAAAAGTGATCCACTCTAGCTCTACCAACCTTAGATCAAGGATGACAACTTCATCCTGACAGGTGAACTTGTACACACTAGATACATCGTCCTCAAGTATGGATGGAAGACTTTCCCTAAAGACAGGAATTTCTTGCCTGATGACTTCCCTGTAGTTGTTCAGTGCTCAGAGAGTCTCATATATAGTACAGTCAGCCACTATGAGATCATTAAGTCCTCTAGCACTCTCATCAACTTTGAAGAAAGGCATGGTACGAAGATTTTTGTTACAGGGTTGTTTTCCTTACTTCATGATTTTCTTTGTCACTCTGAGACATCTTTCACACAGTCACCTTTATCTTACCCTGTGTGTCATTCTGAATTTTCTTTTCATTTTCTAAACAATGTTATTTGGTCTAAGCATAGTGAAGAAATATACAGGGGGGGGACACATCTCTTGGGTTGCTAGCAGTAGGGAGATATCCGCGGCAAGATCGAAAAATGCTCCTAAAACAAATGATCCCTTAGGAGTACCACCTCCTCTTTTTGACTCTACCTACCACCTGGAGCAACGCCATCAAACACTCCCCGACAGAGTCATTACCTGTTACTGCCCAGTTGTGTTAAGAAATGGTTTTTCTTTCGTGCTATTTTTTCTAACATATTTATAAGATGATTTCTTTGTTGCTTTGTATGTCCCTTGCCCATGGTATAACTCCTGTTTTCATTGTATTTGATGTTGGTATAATTTGGGTAGGGAAAGGAAAAAAACAAATTGTTTAAATAGAGATACAGATGGACCCATTGTACAAGATGTTATGTCAAAAATCAAACTTTACAACTTTGGCACTGGGCGGTGTGTGTGTGTGGGGAATAAGGGAAGGAATGGTAAGGGGAAACAAAGGAGGAGGCAACAATGCTTTTTAAGAAGTTTACTTATTACCTTGATCATGTAAGTGTAACCCCTATGTATGTTATTTTCACATTAAAATATAATGAAAGGGAAACAGAACAAAAAAGAAAGGAGTAAACCAGTGAGTTCACAAAACTTATCAACCTTTGGTCCTCTGTACAGAGAAAGATTTCTCTACCACTTCTAGGACAGGAACAATTAATCGATGGAAGAATTGCAGCATAGCCTGTCATGCAGTTGGCAGTATGCTAAGGTAGGATCCATCTTCTCCACCTTTACTGGTAGAGAAAGAGGATTCAAGAGTAGGGTCATCTATTCCTTATAGAGACAATAGGGGCAGTCAGGAAAAGCTAACCTCATTTTATTTTCTCCTAAACACTAACCATAGATAACCCTAAACCCATACCAACAAAACAGTATGTAAAAGACGGAACTGCTATAAGGGCATTTATTGGAGATGAGAACAAGGTAATGTATTGGAGGTTTATTAGGGGGAAGTTATGAATTATTTTGAGGGAGGAAACTCTTGTCCCTGCAAATGATGGAGGAAAAGATTCCCTTTCAAAAGAGAACCACTCCCAACACACTGCCATTAGGAATGGTAGGGGTAGCCAGAGGCACTTGAAGCACTTGCTGTCTGCAGGTGGGTCTGCTGTGGAGCCCTGGTTCCCTGTATTCCATGGCTGTGAGATGCCTTCGCTCAGTAGTTAGCACACTCTTTGTTGGCTCTTTGCGCCAGCCTGTGCCCTGCCTGTTCTTCTCAAGGTAACTCTCTGTCTAAGACTAGCAGCTTCTTGTGTGTAGGACTTGACACATGCCACTTTAGAGCAGGAAGCTTTGTGGGGTGCTTGACCTGGCTACATTCTGTCTGTGTCTGAAGTTCTGCCTTTGGTTGAGATTTCCCAGACTTCATGGGAGATACAAGGGATTCCTGGGGGCATGTGACACCTACTCCATGCCTCTGCCTTTATTTTGCCACTGGGACTTTACCAGTGTCTCTGGTGACTTTCTGATTTTCAGTGTTCCCAGATAAAGAAGCTTTCCCTTTACCTAGGCTTCTGGCCTGAGCGGATGATCATGGAGAACTGCCCTTTCCAAGATAGCTTTCTTGTCATTTGCCATTTTTACCTGTACTAAGCCACTGACAAAAATGTTTCATGTGGTTTCTGAAATGGTTTTCAGGAGGAGGCTGTCCCTTCTGTAACAGAATATAGGATGTCCCCGCAGGTGTCTCCTTTAATGTTTTATTTTGAGGATGGCAGCTCCTCTTCTGAGTTGTGATGTCCCAAGCCATGTATCTCCTCCACCAGACTTGTCTGATTTTAGTGTTGGAGGACTCGTGTCATTGTTACTTTGTGGAAAATTTTTACCTTGGCCCTTGTGGAGGTCACTATGGTGCAACGCTTCTGGCCCTGCCCTCTGCTGATCATTGTCTTGTCCAGTTGTTCATGCAGTTCATGGGAAGCTGCCATGTCCACACTGGTGATACTAGAGTTTAAAGTAAGTAAAGTCACATTTTTCAAGTTATCTGACTCCAGAGGCTGGTCATCCTGAAGACTCTGGGCCTTTCCTATCTTTCTGCTCTCCAGTTTCAGTTTTAATTCATTGAAAAGTCCATTTTTTAAAGTCTGATAACTCAGACCTTGGGAAACCAATGTATCTATTGGGGTCTTTTTAGTGGTCAGGATACCCTGTGCTTTGCTTTGATTGATAGGTATCACTACGGAAGCTTTGCTCTCATTGGTGATGTTGCTTTTAGCTTCTAATGGAAGATTACAGAATTCCTTTGTCTTGAATATCTCCTTAGAGATATTATATAGGGAAATTTTCTTTGAACATATCCCTTTTTCATCAGTCTTTTGAATGCTTTGTCTAAAAATTTGTTTCTTATCATCTGCATCAGGTGCAGCCACTGCTGTCCTCAGGAACACATTTGGACTGCATATATTGTCTGCTATGGATTGTGTCACACTGGCTTTTTCTAGGACACCATGTGTTGGGTGCAGAAAAGGCCATCTGCCCTCCTTCATTCTATGTAGGTTCTCAATGTACTCGTTGTTGGTATCAGAGAGTAATTGTCTCTGAAACCACTGTTCTTTCTTGCTCACAGGTGAGGCTGAATTTGTTGTTCCCATCTTCTTTGGCTATTAGCAAAAGACTTTTGTCCATGGGGCTGGGATACCCCAAGTTTAGAATATACTCCAGAAAGAGGTGGATGGGGAGGAAAGTTTAGAGTTGGAGCAAACCAAGATGGACCTTCTTTCACATAAGTGGTTTCTATTGATTCCTGGGCCTCCTGGGGAAGACATTGCATTGTCTTCATTTGAAAAAAAATGTAATTCTGTCTGCCACGATATTTGACTTGCTGGAATCAGGGAAAGAAATATCATGGGGTGTGGCCAGACTTCTGTCCTTCCCTACAAGTGGTGCCAAATCTCTCTGTTTCTTTTGGCTAGGGGATTTTTCACACAAGGGCAAGTACATGCTGTTGGAATGACATGAACCATGCACAGTCCCAGGAACCTGATACTCTTTGATTTCTGTAAATTTCTTGTTCCAATGTACTTCCAGGCATCCTTGAATTGTTTCTGATGCAGAATTACCAGTCGGGTACTAAAATCATTGCCTGACACAATCCCTGTGAAACTTTCAGAATTTGACTCAGACTGACACTGTGAACTATTATGTGGAGCCCCCACTGAGGCATTGGACAGATGGTCTTTGGGGCCAGTCTCTGTACTGTGTCCTTGTTCCTTCCCTACTTCCTCATCTACCAGAGGTATCTCTATGCTCTTCTCATTAAAACTTTAAAGTTAGCTAGATTCAAAGTTTGGATGTTTGCACTTCTGATGTTTAAAGGAGGAAATCCATGAGAGACTCTGACTGCTGTTAGACTCAGAGCTTTGGGGAATTTCTATCCTATGACTTACCAGTAATAGAGACTCCTGGATCCTGGGGGCAGGCCCCAGTGCTGCTGGATGAGCCTCTTTCTGATGCTCTAGTTCTTGCCGCAGGTCACCGGTGAGGGGGAAATTACTAGGAAGGATGGAGACCATAACTTTAGCTTTAGAATACTGTCTGACCAATGGAAGTTTTGGAGCTGGAGAACAAAAGTCTTCCTGAGATCTCTGGACCACAGAGGGTAAATCCTACACATTCTCTTGCTTTTTCTGCAATATATTATGTTCTGGGTGATAAATTTCAGATGGTGTAAGGAGCTGTGCCTCACTCTGCAGTCTATGAAAACAGACTCCAGAAGCCCTAACCTGAGGTTCAGGAGATGGCAGGCCATGGAGCAGAGAGTGAAGCTGGGCCTGTGCCTGGGTTCCTAGAAGATGTTGGTGCAAAGCCTCAGGCAAGACTTGAGATTGGATCTCAGGCAATGGCAGAAGTTTAGGGTCAGGGATTACTGGCGATTTGTGGTCTGTGAAGACGTTGGAGATTATATTGAAGGAGACAAATTTCAAAGAATAGTCACCTAAGCCATAGATAGTGGAGCTTAACGCTCACTCTACAAAGATGGAAGATCCCAAAAGAGTTGCATAAACTTTTGCCGAGAATGGCCTTCATAGGGATTTGGACATGAGGCCTGCATTTAATTGTGCAGCTCCCCTTGCTTGCTGTTGGAGCTCTCAAATGGAAGGGAAATTGCCAATTCCTGCTGCTCAGCAACCGACACTAACACATTCCCTACAGAATTCAATTGGCATCGTAGCTTATCTTGTTGGGCATAAGAATCAGTTTTTCTTTCCCTTTCTTTCCACATCAAGAAGCCACCTCTCTTCTTGATTTGGATCTCCAAGAATGCTAGAATGCCAAGTCTGACAATTGCGTGGTTATCAGGCTCGATGTGTTAGGATGCAGCAATACCTTCAGTAGAGTCCTTGGAAGGATGGAGGGCAAGGGATTCCCGCTTGGCCTCGCATTCTACTAACTCACAAGGGGGCGGGCTTTTCACACCCAGCTCTCTGCAGGACAATTCTCTGGTTAGTGGGTCATGAGTGGGCAAGTCAGAAGGTTTGCCAGTCATTCCACAAGTGGAAGCATGTTGGAGAACATCTCCTATTCCCCAAGTACGATGTTCTAGGGGAGGAAGATTTGAGGCGAGTTGTTGGGATGGTAATGGAGCTGCTTGAAACTTAGTTTCCAAAGGAAACATAGTCTCTAGTGACAGAGCATGATCTGGTGGTAAGATCACCTGCTTGGGAGAGTCTGTGGAGGGTAGAGTTAGAGAAGGCTCGGGTGTTGTAGCTGGAATTACATTTTCTGCTAGGTTTTCTGAGAGAGGAGTGTTCAGTGATGCAGATGACTTTTTCACAAGAGTTTTGGAAACTAATGGAGACCCTGAAGATTCAGCGACTTTCACAGATGCTTGAGATAGCAAGTGACTGGCCTCCACCACTGTCTTGCTACACATCTGACAGAGGGGGTCTGGACATAGCAGTTTCCAAAAGTGAGTAGTGTTGGGATGCTTGTTCAATAGGCTACAGATAACAAAATGTACAAACTTGTAACTAGGACCAGTCCTGTGAATAGAGGGTCTGCTGGTCTGTAGTACAAGAGTAAGTAGGATGGGGCAGGGAGAAGGGTGCAAAGAAAGGACTCTTATTTTGTTGGTCGTGGACCTTGAACTCTGGGCATGAGCACTGTTCCTCAGCTCTTCAACTCAAGGCTAGCACTCTACCAATTGAGCTATAATGCCACTTCCAGAGAAGGGACTTTTGAATCTAGCTACGGTCTTCATAATCTTCTACATCTACTCCTTATCGTGTCCTCATAATAGTAGCCATTACTTTATCCCTCTCATGACTCAGGCTAGCTGTACTGAATCCCATGTATGCAAAGAACAATAGTGACCAGTCACCTTGACACCACAGAAAGCAGCTTCTGCTCCTCCTCAGCTTCTTTACTCAGAGGTCTCCGTCTTGTAAAATCAGGATGTAGTTTATACGTGATAAAAGTCAGAACACAGAGATGTTACAGGAGAGCACCTCTTAGTATAAGGCTCTGCTTTAAATAAAGGTCTAAAGCTCCAAGAAGTAATAGAGAAAGCCAAAAGTGCAACAGTAATGTTAAGATTATTCACTTGTTTATGTGACTTCATTTTCACAGCATCTGCATGTCAACCTATACAATACAATACAATATCAAACTCCCATGTGAAGCACAGAAGTGACTGGACCCCTCAGACATGAAGACAGAGAAAGCACTTTGCACAATGTTAGGACACAGGCATTGTGACTCAAAGCATCTTCTAGTCCTTTCTCCACATCTTACCTGGCCAGCAGCACCCACTCCAGCACCCACCCAGATCCTTCATGTTGGCAGAGCTGGGACTTTGAGAGGCTTCTCAGTCCTGTCTGTAAGCCTCTACTCTGAGCGTCATTTTCTGGTATTCTGTGCCTAGCAACGGTTGTTCTCATGGGCCTGTTATCTCCAGAAAAGAAAAGCGGAATTCAGTTCTGGCAAGCTTAGATCAAGGAAGAAGAAACATACCTCTAAATTCTCTCTTTTTTCTGTACAATATTGTTGGTCTCTGAAAAGGTTACAAAATATTTGGAGATTAAATTTGGAAATTATAAAGTATATAAACCATTTCTACAGATATCATTTTTATTTAATTATCATTTTTCTCAGTTAATTAAAAGTGCTTTATAAGTATAATTTTAATGACCATGTTGGCTGTTTGGACAAACACCTATGGGACTTGAATGACTTATTTCCCCTGATGGAATCTATGACCTCAGAAAGGAAGTTGGCACCATTAAACCATCCTGTAAGAAGAATGGCAGCCTGTGTCTACACAGAACACGCTGGTTTTAATTATACGGTCATTTTCTTCCTCCTTCTTTGGCCCATCTGTTTACACTGTGGGAGTTGGTTTCTACAGTGATGGTGTCAGGGTATTTGCTTCACCTGCTGTCTTATTAACTAAATCTCCTTCTAATCACTCCTTGTTCTGAAGCATTTCTAATGAATGCTCCCAGGCAGACTAGTTGATAGTAGTAGATAAGTTGCTATGGGGCCACAGATGTGGGCTTCGTGGCTCTTATTCAAGGTACCTCATCAAAGTTTATCTGTCTTTTCCCCATTGTAGTTGCATATAGTAATTTAAGTTTCTTAAGTTTACTTACACAGATACATTGAATGTTTCTTGCAATTTCTTTCCCTCAGTTTACAGGCACCATGAGGAAATTACTCTCAGAGAATGGTTTCTTTTACTAATTTCCTCTATCGCTTGGTTTACATGTATCATTTGGGGATTTTTTAAAATAGGTTTTTAATTGTTACAGCAGAAATAATTTTCTTAAGCAAAAAATAATTGGTTGTTTTATGGAAACTCTAAGGAAATACTATTTAAAACCAATAACTAATAGATGTACAAATATCAATAGTCTCCCCTTCCCTTCCCTTCCCTCTTTCCCTTCCTTCTGATCATTCTGACGAAATATTCCCACCAAGATTTCACAGTGCTATATTTGGAGGATGGTTTCTTGACACAGATAGAAATGTCATACTGATCTTGTTTCTGAAGGGTGTTTTAATCTTATTAATTAAGCAACCTTTACTGCTATTCAGTAAAGCTCTCTTGAGAGTGAATGGTCTTTGATTAGTGAAATTTCCTAATTGGATCAAACTCTCATCAGAAAATATCACAACATGCTTTACCTCACCCTTAGGATCCCATTGTTTAGCATAAAACTACTTCAACAAGAATTCGATCAACCTGTGTCAATATTAGCCTGCAGATATTTGGAACTAGAGAAAAGATCAAGTCACTTAAGCAATCCCGGAATTTAAGGAAAAGGGATGGAGTTTTGATTCATAATAGTATAAATATATATCGTATATGAATTTGGGTTTCTATATAGTTACTCTCCTACACTGATTGCAAATTTTAATACTTCTTTTTCCTGTGCATCTCACCTTGGTTTTAAAGGGTTTATTATGCGAATACTGTATTCATGCACAGACAAAGGTATTGCAAAGTGTTTTTTGTTTGTTTGTTTGATTGATTGATTTTGCCGGTCCTGGGGCTTGAATTCTGGACCTGGCCACTGTCCTAAGCTTCTTTTTGCTCAAGGTTATTGGTGTACCATTTGAGCCTTAGCACTGCTTGTGGTGGCTTCATCCTCCTCCTCCTCCTCCCCCTCCTCCTCCTCTTCCTCCTCCTCTTCCTCCTCCTCCTCCTTCTCTTCTTCTCTGCCCCCACCTCCTCCTTCTCCTCCTCAACCTCCTCCTCCTCCACCTCCTCCTCCAACTCCTCCTCGTCCACCTCCTCCTCTTCCTCCTCCTCCTTCTTTTTGAGTCGTTTATTGGAGATAAGAGTATTGCAGAGTCTCCTGCCCTGGCTGGCTTGGAATTCTGATCCTCAGAGCTCAGCCTCTTGGGTATGGAGGATTACAGGTGTGAGCCACCGGTTCCCATCTGTAGTTTTAATGGATTCATCTTCAAGTCTTAATTATTATTACTATTTCTATTTTGTGTCATCAGTGCCTTTAGCTTTTCTGTTTGTTTTTTGGGATAATTTAAAGCAAAACTCACCTATAAACACTTCAGTTAATCTTAAGAAATGAAAAGAACTAAAGTAAGTATTAACACATTGAAGTACTAATGTATAATATTTTATTAGGTTATCATAAAAGGTTGTTAATTATCTGCTCACGATTGAGCAGTTTTTTTAAAGAAAAAGTTGTATTTCAATGAAAACTCCATAGTGGCAAGTGATTTCTACAACTTCATTATGCTGTATGTATGACTATATCAAGTGAAAAATTATGTCCTTGGGTACTATACTTTAGTTACTAGCAGAAGCTCTCTTCTTTAGTTTTGTCCTCTCTGTAGACCAATTAAAAGAAGTTGAAGGTGGCCAGAAGGAAGTGGTCACTATAGATGTGTAGTGACCACTTTTCATGGGGCTTGAACTCTGGGCCTGGGTGCTATTCCTCAGTTCTTCAGCTCAAGGCGAACACTCTACCACTTGAGCCACAGCGCCACTTCTGGTTATCTGGTGGTTTATTGAGATAAGAGTCTCACAGACATTCCTTCCTGGGCTGGTTTTGAACTGTGATCCTCAGATCTCAGCTTCCAGAGAAACTAGGATGACAGGTGTGAGCCACTGGTGCCTGGCTCAAAGACAACTTTTTATTCTGACATTTTGGTACTTGGGACCTTGTTGATCTGGAGAGAATATCCTTTCCAGGGATTACCACACTTTATGCCACTACCCATCTGCTGGGGAATGGTCTGAAATGTGAGGACCAGGTAAAAGACTTACCACAACTAGTCGGGGCCTATGCTGTAGAGGCTGTTAGATTTATTCAAATTAACACATTCTAAATCTTCTTTTGTGCCTCAGTGGTTGCTTCCATAAAATTCACTCTGTTGGGTCTTGCCTGTGTTTTGCCTAGTCTCTTACTGCCTCCTGACCAAACTTTGTGCTCCCTGTATGTGTTCCCAGCGTGGTAAGCATTAGAAACTAGCCCTTCAACTAATGAATAAACAAAATGGAGCATAACCATACAATAAGATATTTAACCATAAAAAGGAATGACGTGCAGGTCTATGCTATACATTGATGAATCTTGAAAATAATTATGGTAAATTAACATTATGCTAAGAAAAGATCACACTATTGTAGGACTCCAGTCATAGGACATGCATAGAAGACAGAGAAATGAAGGAATTAATTTTGTTCAGGAGCTGAGGGGGAAGATGGAATGGAAAGTAAATAGCTAATGTGTGCAGGGCAGAATTTTCAAAATATTCTGGAATTAGTGATGACAGATTCACAACTTTGTGAATATCAATATATTATATACTTTATTTTTAGCTCTTGATGTTTTATTTTTCTTATGCCAGCATATATTTATCTTACATGACATATCATGCATGTGCATAGTATACTTTGACCATATTCACCACCATCATCATTTCTTGGCCTTCTCACACAGATCCTCTTTCTCTTCCAAAACCATACTCTTTCTACTTCCAATTTTTCTCTTAAAATCTAGTTTTTTCCTATGAGAGAAAATATGCTTTTCCCACATCTGACTTATTTTTTATCACCATAATTATATTCAGGTCCACCTACTTTCCTGCAAATAACAGTTTCTGTTCTTTATTATTGTGAATAATTCTCCTTGTGTTTAACATAAATACACAAGGAGACATACACACACACATAAACACATACACACAGCACATACATACAAATATTTCCTCTACATCCCCCACCCACATTAAGAGGGTATTCTTTTTGCATCTAGTATCTGCTGCTATTTGTGGATATTTTTCCCTTCTGATAACAGTTGTTTTGACTGAGATGAGATGGAATCTCAATGTAGATTTGATGACTAAAGATGCTGGATTTTAAAATGTATTTGTTGGCTATTTGTACTTTTTTATTTGCCAGTCCTAGTACTTGAACTCCGAGCCTGAGCACTGTCTGTGAGCTTCTTTTGCTCAAGGCTAGTGCTCTACCACTTGAGCCACAGCACCACTTCCGGATTTTTCTGTGTTTGTGGTACTAAGGAATCGAACCCAGGACTTCATGCATGGTAGGCAAGCACTCTAACACTGAGCCACATTCCCAGTCCCCCATTGGTACTTTTGAGAACTGTCTCATTCATTTGGCCATTTATTGATGGGATTTTTTGCTGTTTATTTTTTTATTTTGTTTATATTATAGATATGATTTCCCTGCAGATCAATTAAACTACCTGAGCATTTTCACTCATTTACTACAGATATATACCTTGATATTTGTAGATCACTGGTCTTGCAAATTTCTATTTAATTTGTAAATCAGACATATTTCCATTTCCATTTTCTACACTACAATGTCACTCTTCCTTTTCTTTTTGCTTTTTTCCAAGTGTCAGGATTTGAAATCAGAGCCTAGCACTCAGCTAGCATTCTACCACTTCTGTCAGCCTTCCAGAATAATTATTTTGCTAAACATTTTTGGGAATGCAGTCTCATATCCCTTTCTACTTGGGATGACTTCAAAGTAGGATCCCTGAATCTCAGCCTCCTGAATAGCTAGAATTATAAATGTAAGCCACTGGCTCCCAGCTCATCCTTCTTTCTAATTATGATGCTATCCATTATTCCTCTTATTATTTATGCAGCAGTTTATAGCGGGTAAATTTGCAGTTGATAGAAGGTACATTTGTAAGATTACAATAGATTTTTTAAACAATTGTTAGGAAGAAAGGGCCTATCATTTCATAAGTTAACAAATGAGTACATTTCCTATCTTTGGGGAACGTCATCCTTCCCTTTCCTTTCCCTCAGTCCAATAGATTTTTATATAAGAAAGATAGTCAAAACAAGTTCCAAGGAAGATGCAGTAAGTTTACTTCATTGCTACCTGAGTCTAATTTTAATTTGGATCTAACTTGTGTCTAGATCCTATTACAGATGGCAATTGCCCTCTGTTTTTGTCTGTCTTAGTGATTGCCTGTTTTGCTTGTTGCTACTGGTTTTACTGTTCTCTACTTTTAAATTTTAGACAGGGTCTTTCTTTGTAGCTCAGCTTGGACTCGAACTTGAGAGCATCTTGTGTCTGACTCTTGAGTGCCAGAGTTGCTGAGGTACACCTGCGCTTCATCTGCTAATAATCTATATAAAGATGAGCATTATGATCCCTTTGATGTGCTTACTATATATATATTTGAGCTTCCCCTTTAAGCCTAGCTGAACTGTAGTGGAGAGTGAATACAGAGTGTGCTGTGACAGGCTATAAGGCCCTGTGAAATGTGAACTTCAAATTGTGTCCTTTGAAACAAGAGCAGCTAGCTCCCCAAACTGACATGGAACTACAGAAAGGTGTTATTCATTTGGAACCAGAGTTTTCTCCGGGTAGCCATGGCAGTGGGCTTCCGTGAATGATTGATAAGTTTATAACATTTTCCACTTAGGAAATTACCTTCATTTTCAAGATGGGCTGTGCCACATAACTGGCAAAACGTTCTAAGAATTATACATTGCCAACTGGTAGGAAGAAGATACTTTTCTCCATTCAGGCTTCCTTCCTAAATCCAAGATCACAATAATTAAGGTACAGAGGACAGAATGTCTCCAGTGTTATGAGTTTATTGGGTCACATTTTCAATATCTTCCTGATAATGACAGTCCCAGCTCTGTTTCCTGATAACCATGGCAACATTCCCATTTCATTGATCCTCCTGGCACTCTCATAGGATTATCTAGTGGATGCTTCCATTTATATTTTACTTCCCTGCCTTGAATAAAACATTCACTTGACCCAAATGTAAATTAATTCAGATACAGCACAGTTTTTAAGGCACCCAAGCCAGTACTTCAGTAGTTCAGTTTATGGAGAGTTGATTAATAGGTAAATATTTGATAGACACTCATGTGTTTCATTGTTTTACTACAACTCTTGAAATTACAGGTGTCCCTGAGTAGGGTTGCCTAGTTTAGCAAGACCTACTCTATTACGAGAGGAAAGAAGTTTCCATTCTAATAGTGACGGGAAGTTCCACTGCTAGCTAACTTATTCTGAGAGAAACGCATTAAATAAACATGAAACCTGCCCTCATGTGAACTTCCCCACATGAATGGATATGTTTCCTTAATGTAATCCTTGTGCTTCCAAAACCACCCAATAGAAATGAGTGTCTGCATTTTGTGGTGCAACCACAAGCATTTTTGTCAAGATTTAGAGTGAGCCAGAACTGAATAGGTACAGTGAGACAAAATTGGAGTCCTGTTTACTCATTTGCTAACAGACTGCTACTAATGAGAATCACAGGATATTCTCTGTGTGAAGCAATAAGACTTCTAACTAATAAAGCACTCAGAGTGTGGGTGGGAAACATTTTATGTTTACATACATACATGGGAATAGCTTTCATTTAATTTGAGAGGAAGAATTGATGTGGACTATGGAGTACAATTCTCAGGTCCAAACTACAGCTCTTTTATTAGCTGTGTGACCTTGGTTAAGGTATCTAAACTCCTCTGTGTTTCTGTTTCTTCATCAATAACAAAAGGAAAACACCAACACCAGGGCCAGAAAGGGGATGAACTGGGTTAATATAGGAAAGGATTTAGGAGGTGAGCAGATTGAAGCACACTGCTCAGGCTGCTTATTTGCTCATATTTCTATTAAATTTTTCTTTAATCCAAGGCTTAGTTATTACAAACAAACTCCTGTTACTGATTTAAGAAAAAATGCTTCTCTGTTCAATAATATTTTGAGAGAAGAAATATCAGGATTACTGAATTTAAATCTATTTTGAAGATTTCAGAATTTCCATAATTATGAAATTGTTAGGAAAGAAGACATTTCCAAAATTGATTCATTTGAATAATCATTGCAACCCAATTTTTTACCAAGCTGAGTGCCAGTAGCTTATGCCTAAAATCCTAGCTACTGAGAAGGCTGGGGTCTGAGGATCTCAATTTGAAGTTAACACAATGGCATACCAGATTTCAGTATTTATGGAGCCAAATGGAGAGTACAGTGAAATGTATAGTTCCTCTATAAATTCCATATTATTAATATATAATTAGAAGGAAGCACACAATGAGTTTTATATTTTTAGAATATTTCTGGACATTGAGAGGTTAGGCCTCAAGGTACTTGTACCCTCAGCAGAGACGTGAGGATCCCAGTATAAAGCCAGGTCAGGCAAACACATTCATGAGACTTTTACCTCCAGCAAACCTGCAAAAGAAGTGGAGCTGTGGCTTAGGTGGTAGTGTGTCATCTTTGAGTGGAAAAGCAGACTAAGAGTACTTGGCCCGGAGTTCAAGCTATAGTACTTCATTTCACTATTTTACAGAAGTTTTCAATTTTTCTGCTTGAAGATTAATTTTTTTGAGACTGGGACTTGAACTCAGTACAGGATACTTTCACTCATTGACAAGTGTTCTACCCACTGACCCATGCCTCCACCTCAACAGGGCTGGCCATTTCAATTACTTTTTGTCCAGTGTAGATTAGCTTTTAACTATTTGTTTGTGCAATCTTTTAAAGGTTTTTAAGTTTGTGTGACATCTTTGAAGATGATTTTCTGCCATTAGATTTCTCTACTCTTTCTTTTCTATACTGATACTAGGGCTTGAACTTAGGGTCTGGGGCTATCCCTCAACTTTTTCACTGCCATTTAAGCCAAAGGTCACTACAGCTTTTTGGGGTTTAATTGAAGACAAAAGTGTCTCATAGATTTTCGGGCTCAGACTAGCTTTGAACCACAACCCACAGATCTCAGCCTTCTGAGTAGCTAGAATTACAAGCATAAACTAGGATTACTGGCTTAGCAGTAGATTTTTAAATCATTATGTCACAGATGAATTTAGTATGTGACTAAGGTTATGTTCCAATGTGCATTGGAGCACAAATTTTCAAGAAATGGTTTGAAGAAACAGCAATTTATGACTAAGGCAACTTCAAAACTGATGTAGTTCAAAGGATCCGTGGAGGAAATACAAGGGAAGATTTCTTTTAATCAGTTCCCTATGTGCTCTGTATGAGCTGTGTGTCCAGTTTTTAACTTAAGATTATATGATAATTAGTTTTCAGAGGTACTACATGTCATAGTTTGCTATCAGCCTTCCTCAGCATTTTTAAACTTTATTCTGTCTCCTTTCTTTTCCCTCTTCTTCAAGAAAGCAAATTTACATTTGAATATCAGTATTATGTCACTGAAAACAGATCACCACAAGATTCACAGCTCAAAACAAGTCACATTTATTGTCTCACAGTCCACTAAGTCAAGGAACAGGTTAACTGGGTCCTTGGATCAGGGTCTCAGAAGGTTAGAATCAAGGCCTTATTTCTAGCTGGGGCTGTGTTCTCATTTTATACCCAGAGTCCTCTTCCAAGCTCATTCTGGCGGTTGGCCATATTCAATCCTTCTCGGTTTTAGGACAAAGGCATCCTTCCTTGCTGGCTGTGAGTATGGTCATCCTCAGCTCCTAGAGGCCTTCCTCAGATATCTTCTAGGCTTCTTAAACGGTTGCTCAGGACCTAGCTGCCCAGCCTTCTCATGTTATGATAGCTCCTCTCTTCACAGGCAGCAGGGGAAGAGAGTTTCATTTCATCTAAAGTTATCACAGCCCTGATTTCTCATCATGTTCTTGGGTCCTGTTCCCTGTAGTGTTCAGAGCTTGAACACTAAAGGGAGGGAATTTGGGAACTCTTGTAGAATCATATTTTAAACAGTTAGCTGTTTTTGATAACCAATTAAACTGAGAGCCATTTTTGTTTTTGCTACACATACTATAAATGATAAAGTTTTGTTTCAACTGAGAGGAGCAAGATGTTCAAGAACCATATTGTGTACATGTGGGAAAATGTGGGAAAATGACACAGGAGTCTTGTTCCATCATTATAGAAGAGATCAAAAGTTTTGAACGCAGCATTCCTCCCTCAGTTCCAGGAACGAATGTCAGCAACAATCTGGTTTGACTTGTAAAATAGTGTGTGATTCACTTTGGAGCACAATAAAGATGTCTGGTGTTTAATAATAAGAAGTTCATCCAAGCCTAATATCTGCTAATACAGCACATAGATAATGTTGTAGATGAGTTCCAGAAAAATACGATGAAGTGAAAAGTTCAACTCAATCTCTAATGCTTTATTTGAAAAATAAAACAGATCAGAGTTAAATATGCTATAGTATTCCCATTGTATCCTACTCTGTAAGAGTATATGAGTATTATTTTATTTTCTTCCTTTTATATGCATTACATAAGTAAGTAAATATGTATGCTGACTCATTTGTGCTAGGAAATTCTTTAATATTTTTCTTTTCACTTTCTTTCAAATAGTAAGCTATGTGTATGTAGTTAGTTGCTTATGAGAAAAGACTCCAGCACGCCAGCTCTTTCAGTGGTGCATAAGTTTCAGAGAATTCTCAAACCTACCCATAACTTCCTTTAGTGGTATTCCATTACTTGGCTATCTAGGTCTATCTTAAATTGAATATCAGATCTTTCTAAGGCAGAGTAACTTCAGGAGTAAAACAGTTACTGAGGATGCTCTTATGCAATAAGGAAATTATACATGGTTCATTGCAACAGGCTTTCATTAAAAGCTTATTTCAGCAGGTTAAAAGCAGGTTGCATTGCTGATTCTCAATACTGCTTTGGGATGTTGGGTTGATTTATGATGCAAACAAGGAATAATTTCTTACAGTAGCCCTCCCTAGTCATTGTCTACCATGAAGTTTTCCAAAGTATGTTCTCAACAGCCATTGCTCTGGAAAATTCATAGGAATTCCAACCAAAACCTTGAACTAAAAGCTTTCATAATAAAATTCAACTAAGAAATACATATCTGTATTTCATCCCAGAAGGAAATGATAGGAATGTTTTTCAATTTTTTTATGAAAGTATTTGATCACAAACCTTCTTTTGCAAGGATATCTTTTCACTATTTTAAAAACATGCTCTAACAAGATTATCTCTAATTTTTAAACTTCTTGAGCAGCCAGAGAGCAAGCTGATCTTTCTAAAAGGCATGATGGATCCTTATTCCATCCAATTCACTGGCTCAAAGACTCCACTTTTAGTTCCAATTCCTGTCTGGTTGTTCCTGGATGCAAGAATAGAAAAGGAAGGTTTCCTGTTTCATTCTTTCCTCTGTTGCTTGAAAACAACATTATATTACATCACAAAACCTTGGCTTTTCCTAAGAGCACTCATGGAGATCTTCAAAAACTTTCCTGAAGCTCTTACTTGAACTGACATAAGAACACTCTGAGTGTCGCATTTGTTAAGTGTCAAATCACAATGAAATTGTGGAACCATATTCAGAAAAGCAGAATCCTACTGAAGCTGAGAAATAGCTTAGATGGAAGAGAGAAGGCCTTTTGTTTCTTTTTAGCTTTCTCAGCTTTATCACTACTAGCATTTTTGATCAGGTAATTTGCTTTAATGGGATGAGGGGATAGAGGCTTTTACATGATATGAACTATTATTACTAGCATCTATCTAATAAATACCAGTAGGAAACACCTCAAATGAGGAAACTAAAAATGTCTTAAAATATTGTGTGTATCCTATGGAACAAAACTGTCATCTGACTGGGACTCATTGAACTGGTAAATAATGGAATAATTAGTGTTTAAAAAGGACTGTCCAGCAAGTACTTATGTTTCCTGCCTCTAACCCTAGCTTATTAGGAAGCTGAAATCTGAGGATCATGGTTTGAAGCTAGTTTAGACACATAAAGCCTCCAGATTTTTACCTTAGATTAACCAGCAAAAAAGTTGAATTGGAGGTGTGGCTCAAGTGGTAGAGTGCCAGTTGTGAGCAGAAAAGCTGAGCTAGTGTAAGGCCCTGTGTTCAAGCCCAGGTGGTATAGGATGAATAGGAGAATGGTAGATTAAGACCCCAAGAAGATGTAGTAGAATGTCCAGTTACCCGGGTGTAGTTTACTGCCGTAACAAGAACCTCCAATGAGGCATATCTTTCTGTATAAATAGCTGTGTAGTTCCCTCTTACATGTGCTCAGAGCTTGTCAGGTGACTTGCCATGGCCAATGAAGTATCAGCAAGTACAAGCTGAGAGCTGAAAAGTACTCCACCTGCCCACTCTGGGAATACTGTTACTTTAGGACCAACTCACTGCCAGTCTCCACCAGACACTGCCGGCCACTGCCAGCCTCTGCCATCCACTGCCAGCCACTGCCAGCCTCTGCCGGCCACTGCCAGACTCTAAGCTGTGGCCAACCTCCTACCTGAGCCTTGCCCGGTTAAAGGTGAGGGTTATGAGGACATTACAAAGTTACTGTGTCCACACTGTGTGTGATGGCTTGCATTGGCCATGGCCGTGTGGGTGGAGAAGACAGACACTTGTGGAGAGGTGGAGATAACTCACCGTATTTGCAAGCCTGTGTTCTCGATGACTTCCAAGGAAGGGCTCCAGGGAAGGGGTGTAAAAATTCAGAAACCAGGGTGGAAGGTGAAGTGGAGACTCTGACTGGAGGCTGCCAGGCCAACTCTGAACCATGCCCACGATGTGGTTTAAAACATGAACTTGTTTGGAAAGACTCCACTGTGCATGTTGGATGGGGAAGATATTTAGTAATGGTCTGAAGCAGCTGGAAAGCCCTAGGGTTAACAGATGCTCTGAAAAGCGGCTTATAGTGTGTGGAGAGGCCGGCTGCGGAGCCGCAGGAAGACATGGACTAAACCTGCTTCCAAGAGGAGACCCATTTCACCGCATGAGCCGCCCCATGTCCTCAGACATTCCCTCCAACTCAGGCCTCTGAGGTGATGGCTGGGGCAGCCTGGGTGCAGGGCCCATCCTGAGGCCAGGGAGCCCTCAGACCTTGCCAGCAGGCCAGAGAGCCATGGATCCCCACTGTGCGGCAGCCATAGTGCACCACAGCTGAATGAAACATGCAGAGGCTGGACTGCCCGAGTTGCCTGTCTGGTTCCGGAACAGAAAGGCCTCCAAGCTCCCGTTTTTGCCTAGGCATTCTACTCCTGCTGGTCATCCTTCTGCCCCGCAAAGCTCGGCAGGCCGGGCCCCAGCCCCACCGCTGCCTCACCCTATCCCGGCTCTGCCCCCCTGCCTGGCTCCGCCCCACCCAGGCCTGTCCCACCATGTCCAGGAAAGCAGAAGCTCACAGCTGGAGGTGGAGGCTAGAGACCGAGCCTTCATCCCTGCCTTGGAGGGCAAAGTCAGGTCCTGTGAAATGAGCAGCCAGTGCTGCATGCTGGGTGCTCCAGGGAGGTCAGGGGCGCATCGCCCCGAGTCCCAGGAACCAGGTGGAAGCCCCGCTCGCCTGGCCACAGTGACCGGCCTGGATGCTTCATCCCTCTCGGACACTTCCGCCAGTGGTTAGCCCCCCTCCCTCAGACTAGGGAACTGGCCACTCCTTGCATGGACCAGCCCCTGGCCTGACCCCTGGTGTGGCTCCTGGACTGGTCTAGGACCAAGTGCAGCTCACAGCAAAGAGCTCCCTGGCCAGCGCTGGCAGCACGGATGTGCTTAGGGCCCTGGAAGAGTGGGCCCAGGCATGGCTGCACTCAGACTGGCTGCCATGTGAACTGCTCAGGCAGCCTGAAGTAGGAGGAGTTCAGGGCACTGTGCTGTGAGCTGAGTCTGTGGTCCATAGACACTAGGCCATGGCCCAATGCCTGGACTCCAACTCCGATGGAGCCATCACCTTCCAGGAGTTTGTGAGCTGCTTCCCAAGGGCAGCAGAGTGCCAAGGGCCCAGAACGGGGGTCGAGGTCCAGAACCACAACCAAAACCACCACAGCCTCAACCACGACCACCAGCACCATGACCACCAGCACCACAAGGACGAGGATGAGGACTGGGAAGGTGGCCCGGATGTCCGGGGAGCCGGGCAAGGCCCGAAGGCCGCTCTTAGTGGGACTTCCAGGGAGGACTGGGGGCAAAGCCAGACTCATTCCCAGGTGTGCAGGTGGTGATGGTGGTGGTGGTGGTGGTGATGGTGGTGACTTTTGGGGTGTTCAGTCTCAGTCCCTTTCTGGGCCCCTTTCTCCTGCTCACTTGGCTTTTCCCAGGAGAGGACTGAGGGATCTCCAAGGAGCCAGGTAGCAGGCTGACCCCTGGCAGGGCTGTCGGGATGCAGGGATCCGTAGACCAGGCTCCTGCCCAGGCAGCGAGCCCATTCAGCATCCTCCAGGTAGGCAAGGAAACTTGGTTGTGCATAGGCTCAGATTGTTCACAAGTGCCCACTACACACAAGGCATTGTACACAGGTGTTCACAATTGCCCAGCACTCACCGGGCCTTATGCACAGGTGTTCACGAGTGACCACCACACTCTGTTCTTAGGAACAGAAGAACTGGCTTATTACACAATAGAATAAAATAACAAATCTCTGTCTATGAGAGAAATAATTGAATACCACATTTCTCATTTAGTTCCCAGGAGGGAAGGGATGCAATCAGGCCAGACTATAAGACATCCAGGGAGGAAAGACAAAGAAAAGTTTCATCTTCATCTGCATCAATCCCTGCCTTGGAGTCAGGTCTCCAGTTGTTAGTTCTACTATTTATTCCCCATCTCCCCCATTTAGTTAATGCTGAGAAGGTTCTTCTTTTTGTTTGGATTTTTAGTTAAAATTGTATTGAGCTCTTTTTGTTATTACTAAAATTGAAAAGATAGTACATTGGCTGATGGTTTGCCTGAGTCTCAGAAAAGGATATTTTGTTCCTATGTGTATCAGGGTGCTTACTACTTACTGGCTTTGCACTCCACACATTGTAAGGCAGACTTGAGGTTGGACAGGGAAGAGAGGAGTTCCGCCTCCCTCCCAACCTCCAGTCTGGGGAGTACAGGGCTCTGGAACTGCTTCTAGAGAAGGAGCAAGTGACTCATCCTGCCATCAGAGGGCTTGTGTAGAGAAAGTGAGTGTGGCAGTTGATCTTTTCTATTTACAAATGGGGTGAAACCAGTGTCTCCTTCAGGGTGGGAGGAAAATGTAAACATGGCTGCACATTCTGCTCTTTCTTTGAATCATCTTTCAGTGTAACTTCGTCCAGCTAACTAAGAATAATAATACTTTCAGGAATGAAAGCCTGTTCTTGAGGGTTCACTTCTATAATCCTAGCTACTCAGGAGACTAAAACCTGAGAATCTTATTTTAAGCTAGGCTGAAAACAAAAGTCCAGGAAATTCTCATCTTTAATTAAAACCACAAAAAGGTGGAAGAAGAGTTGTGGCTTTGCACAAAATAAGCAAGGGGCAGTGCTGGCACCCAAAAACAACAACAACAAAATCATAAATCAGCTTTAGGAATGAAGTAGTTATACTGTCCATATTTGTGTACATAAGATCTTTCCAAAGTTATTCAGTATAGGAACAGATGGTTAACTTTTAAATGATTATTGAACTTTTTTTGTTTTTAAAGATCATTCCACCAATCAGGACTTCATATCATTGGTAGAATTATTACTATCATATGCCTTTCCAAACGTTCATAGGTTATTATATTTAATTAGCACGAGTCTCACCTGGTAGATTTGTCTCCTAAGCCCCACCTTTCATTGTGAGGTTAACAAATACAATATTTGCTTTACTGAACTTGTCACAGTAGAAAAGAAGTCCACTTGAGTTGGTTCACCTGAACTTACCATGGCAACCATTGGCTGTTTTGGTAAATTGGATTGCTTTTACCCAGTTTCTTGATGTAGCTGTTGGTCCACCTATCCTTTCAACCAAAAGTTACTAAAAAAGTCTTTTGTTATTGATAATGTTGTCATTAGTTTTGCAAACTTTAGTGAGTGTCCTATTTATACCAGATACTGTCTTAGCTATTCTTGTATGTTCTAGGGGACAAAGATAAGATAAAATTCAGAGTATGGGTGAAACATTTCTCAAAAGTTTCACTAAAGAATATTTAAAGGCAAGAGGGTTATTTGCAGGAAGTTTCGATATTGTGGACCCCTTTAGTAGAAGTTTTTTCTGTATACAAAACTGGGACCTGATTTTAGAAACCTGTGCTAACTAGGCAGGTGCTCTATCATGCTTTCAGCCCCTTCTGCATTTTTTATTTTATTGTGAAAATAATGTACAAAGGGGTTACAATTACATGGGCAAGATAATGAGTACATTTCTTATCAACATTAGCCCCTTCTTCTTTAGTTTTTTTTCTTTTTTCTTCAAATACCGTCTTGGCATTTATGCCCTGGTGGTTCTGGTCTATAATATTCTTTAATCTACCTACTTCAGCTGGGGTGACAGGCCCATGTCATTAAACCTAGCTTTTTATTGGTTGAGAAGAGGTCTCAGGAATTTTTTTTTTGTTGTTCAGATGGGATCTTGAGAGTTTTTTGATCGGACTGGTGGAAATCTTGATTGTCCCTATCTCTACCTACATGCAGCTGGGATACCAGATGTGAGCCACTTCACTGGTCCTTGTAGTTTTACCTTTAACTAGTTGTTCATTTTATTAATCATTAAGGGGAGTGTGTGTGTGCGTGTGTGAGTGTGTGTGCATGCGTGCATGCGTGAGCAAGCTCATGCATGTGCATGCATGCACACATATGTGCTAAAACTGGGGCTTAAACTCAAGGCCTGGGTGTTATTCCTTAGCTTTTTTACTCAAGGCTGGCACTCGACCACTAGAGCTGCAGCTCCATTTCTGGCTTATTGCTTTGTAATTGGAAATGAATCTCATGGACTTAATCCTGCCCCAGGTGGATTCAAATAAAATCCTCCAGATCTCATCCTCCTGAGAGCAAAGGATGATAAGCATAATTTTAATGACTGGCAGGGCTTATTTTAATATAAAACATTGTGTCTTCTTCTGAGGGGAAAAGTGTCTGTCTAGGAGAGTGAGCTTTGTGTCTTTGTTCCCCACCCGACACTGTCTTATCAGATAGCTCTCTTCCCCATGCCTGTCCAGTTTGAGAGGAGTGGTTGGTAGATTTAAGATTGTAAAGAGGTAAGAGGTAAAGAATGGTCATTTTGACAGGATTTCCTCTTCAACATTGAATCATAATATTGAATGACTTTGGATTAAATTCTCCAATCTCCAATAACTGTGAGATTATAGAAGAAATAAAATTATGTGGTAAGAGGTTGAAAGTAGCATTTTTGATGTGTGTCAATACATTCTTCAGTTTGGATCTCTTAGGAAGTCAGGGACTGCTTTCCTCAGGTTGGTGAGAGAAGTGGCCTAGACGGCATGGGACCTGTCATCTTCCATTTGGCAGGTGTAGATGGTCTACAAGCTCAGTTTGGGTTTACTACTTCCTGTTGAGATAGAATCAGATTTTCCTTATTCTGTCTGTCTGATGAGACAGAATGCAGGATGGAAGGGGATACCAGATCAAGAGAAGATCTGGAAATAGGAATTGTGTTCTGGAGGGTGATGTGGGGAGGCAAGAGGGAAAATTTACAATGCAGCTTAGCTCATGTCTGGCTCCTGGGTCTTTGTCTTGGTGAAAGGGAGTTTTGTATATAGTAAGTATTCAGCAGATGTTTGCTGAGTGAATCAAATAGTCTATACTCTTGGATTCACTTCCCAGTTTATATAATAAACCAAATATCCTTGAGATTTGTGCATAAAAAACAAGGAGTTTTATGAAGAATTTATTTTTCAATGACAGAATGAATAAGGAGAAGTAGACAAAAGGAGGACTTGAAGATATTGGCCCTTGACGATGATCTTTATACTTTCTGAGCTGGAAAAATATCTTTAGCAATTTCTAATCTTTAGAAAATTCTTCTAGAATGGTAAAATGTGTCAGGTCTATTCCAAATGCAGGTACCCGTTAGGACACCATTTTTCTGGACATGCTTTTAATTCTTTCTGTCTGTTTGTTGTAAAGACTTCAGAGGACAGCCTTTTGATCAACTCAAAGAAGTTAGATTTAGATAGCCTCTTTATGTCTTCTAACTTGCCTAATTTCCACTAGCCCTGAACTACATCCTAAGCACTGGAGAAAATACACCTAATCAACTAATCAGCCAGTCAGCCAGCCAGCCAGTCAACAGGTCAGCCAACCAATCAACCAAGAAATAAATTTCATTGAGAAAAACCAATACTATGCATGTGCAAACTGTACATATTGGAAATGAATGTATCTCAGTCTAACTCTGCCAATAGTAGTGATCTCTAAACTCAAAGGGGAAGGCTTAACAATTGTAAATCAGTTCTACTCAGTTGTGATGGCTTGAAAAAACAAAGTGGCAGAAGCTAAGTTTCCTTAGTGGTCAGGGTTTCTTAGTATTTCTTCTTCTCGGTTTCCTTGTTAGGCTTTTCTAATGTGGAAAGGACTGAAAGAGCACTTCTTTGGTAATCACTTTCTGTGTAGTCTCTTCTCTTCTCTTCTTTGGCTGCCTTAATTTACATGATTTTGCAAAATGGTAACAGAAAAGAGAGATGGAGGCCAAAGAAGACATGAACCCAACAAGGAATAACAGAAGGAGGGGCTGCGTCGTGAGAGGGAGCCAAAGACTGATCAGCAGAGAGTTGGAGGGAAAGAGAGACAGGCTCATTGATTCCATCTTGTCTCAGTTTCCCCCATCTTCCACCTAGTGAGCTTTTGGCTTTGACCCATCTTGAGATGATAGAAACAAATATACTTTTCTCTCTTTGGTCTCAGTTCTTCTCTTCCACAGGTGAGTATTTCAGCATTCAGAGTGTGGTTGTAGAGTTAAAAGACAAATGTACATTTTAATGCACATGTGCTGTAATACTTGATTCTCTCCCAAGGAGATATTTATTCCAGCCTTGAATCCCAAGGGTGTGTTGCACTACAGTCCTGGGTGAGGTTTAAGGGTAGTTTTGATAATGGGTTTAACATCAGTTTTCTGGAGGTATCTGTGTCTTTTCTGGATCTGAACCATGAACCAGTGTTCTACCATCACCTTTACATTTCTGCCGAAGTCTATATCTGTCTATAAATATCTGTATCTGTATCTTTAGATACATACCTATCCATAGATAACTATATGTAGGTATATACAGATATAGACATAGGTAGATATAGACACAGGCAGAAATATATATATATATATATATATATATATATATATATATATATATATATATTTCTTTGATCTTTTAAACTATTGCTGTTCTTACTCCATTTAATATATATTCCACTATAATCATGTATATAATTGCCCTGCTGAATGAGAGAAGCAGTGTGTTAAAAACCACAGCTCCACTTTTAACCTTTTGTCTTCCTGGCGCCTTTTCACTATGTGCATAGCTTAGATTTTATTGTGTGAACTTGCTGGTAGTAGTCATATTGGATTCTAATATTTGAATACAATCTGTTCTGGCTGTATATGGAAGGTGGCCTACTCTTACCCTCAGATCTCACTGTCCAGAGGTTTATTCTCAGAATTTGAAAAGAGATGATTTATTTTGCTCTTACAGTTTAGTCAAAAAGGAAATAAGCTCCCAGGCACAGGTGGCTCACGCCTGTAATCCTAGCTACTCAGGAGGATGAGATCTGAGGATGATGGTTCAAAGCCAGCCAGGGCAAGGATGTCCATGAGAACCACTAGAGAACCAGAAGTTGTGCTATAGGTCATGTGGTAGAGTGCTCACCTTGAGGTGAAGAGTACAGGAACAGTGCCCAGGCCCAGAGTTTAATCCCTATGAACACGAACAACAAAAAAGGAAATGAGCTTTAAACTAAGTGTCTTTGATACTATAAGAAATACAGACACTTATCTAGGTTTTGTTTTAACATGAACTTTTCTACAAAATTATACCTCAAATTCATGGTCCTACTAGTCTTCTCATTTTAAGCATTTAACATCTTTACTATAATCATCCTTTTAGCCTGGATTACTTAATCTTTTCCATCACCTCCATCCTGCTGTCCTGCTTTGAATAGACAGGTGGATGGATGAAAGGTGCATTTTTTTTCCCATCAGTTGTAGGGCTTGAACTCAGGACCTGGGTGCTGTCCTCCAGCAATTTTTGCCCAAGGCTAGCACTCTACCACTATGAGCCACAACTCCCTTTCTGATTTTCTGGTGGCTAGTTTAAGATAAGAGTCTCATGGACTTTCCTGCTCATGCTAGCTTGTAACTGTGATACTCAGATCTCAGCCTCTTGAGTAGCTAGGATTACATATGTGAACCTCCAGTGCCTGGCTTGAAACACTGGAGATGTATTTCCTCTTTCTAGCATTAGAGTATAGATAAAATCGTCATCACTGCATCACACATAACTGTAAAATACAGGTGGCACTTGGATGCAGGATGTAGTTGGAATGAAGAAATGGTATGAGATAACTTATCCTGGGTTCAGACTGCTTCCTTCCACTGTACTAACTTTACATCATGTAACAAAGTGGAAAGTAAACACGAACTCCCAAAGGAAAATGCTGCTGGTGAAATCTCTCTATGATGTTTAACATTTCCTTTGAATCATTTTCTTGAATAAATTCATTGCTTCATCTTGTAAGCATTAAGGATCTTCTAAGTGAAAATTTATTATAATCTCTCAATTATAAAAGGAGAAAAGCTAATTTTAACTCTTGTCAATTTGCCCTTATAAAAACAAGATAGCTGAATCCATACTACCAACAGAGTTCTCTAATTCTTTTTCTGGTTCACTATTTTTTTTTGGTCTGCCGTGGGGCTTGAACTCTGGGCCTGGGTGCTGTCCCTGCACTCTTCAGCTCAAGGTGAGTGCTTTACAATTTGAAGCACAGTGCCACTTCCAGTTTTCTGGTGGTTTAATAAAGATAAGAGTCTCATGGAATGTTCCTGCCGGGGCTGTCTTTGAACTATGATCCTCATGAACCCTGACCCTCAGATGTCAGCCTCCTGAGTAGCTAGGATGATAGGCGTGAGCCATCGGCGCCCAGCCTGATTCACTACTGACATTGTCTTTGACATAGAACTCAACGTAGACCTGACATTGACTTCAACCTTTTTAAATATCCAGTAGTCCCTGGTACCTGAAAGACCTAGGATGCAGAGTAACAACCAAAACAGTGATGTTCTTGCATAACAGGGCTTGGATACTCTTGGGCACATCTCAGTCTATTCTCAAACGAGTCATCAAAGACACTTCAGGGTGCTTACTTTTGTGTTGGAGGGTTTTTGTTTTGATAACAATCTAAGACAAATTAGTAAAAGCACATCCTTAGAAGAGCACAAAGGGTTGAAATTTTTGTGGTATCCATAGGAAAGTGATGAGAGGAATGGGTTTTGTCTGTGGCAGTGTGCTTGAGAAAGCCACCTGCAAATTCCCAGTACCATCTTGACATTGCCCTGGTTAATTTCATTTGAGTAAAATTGTATCTTCTGTCAGGTTAGCTGGACACTGTTAATTCTGACTGCACTGATTTTTTAAATATTGGCTATACGGCATAAAGATTTTGTATTGGTTATTTGTTCATTGAGAAGAAATGTGATAGAAAAATAAGCCAACTCTGGAACTTTAGGAAATACTTCCTTTCATAAGTTCTACATGTTAATCAGGGATATGAGATATTTTCCTAAAGGGATTTGAAGTCTTCAAAAACTGTATAGATTTGATATTGATCTATTTTTTGTCCATCTGGATCATCTCCATAAATTAAATTGTGGAAGATGTTCATATTCAGCTACTAAATGATAAACAAAGTATCGCTTCTCTTCCCCCAAGAAAGAAACTCTTGTTTCATTTGCTAGTTTTTAATCATTCATTCATTCATCCATTCATTTCCTTACTTAAATCTGTGTGTGTGTGTGTATGTGTGTGTGTGTGTGTGTGTGTCTGTACGTATGTGTGTATCTACTATGAACCTGGTATTGTACCACACACTGAGTCCTTTAAAACAATATCCTGTGAAAGGTCAAAAATTGAGTGGGGTGCTGGTGGCTCATGCCTGTAATCCTAGTTACTCAGGAGGTTGAGATCTGAGGTTTGTGGTTTGAAGCCAACCTGGGCAGAAAAGTCCATGATACTCTTGTCTCCAATTAATCACAGAAAAGCCAGAGTGGTGCTGTAGCTCAAGTGGTAGAATGCAAAAAGCTTAAGGACAGTGCCCAGGCCCAGAGTTCAATGCCTAGGAAGGGTGGAGGAAAAACAAGAAAAAGAAAAAAAGAAAAATTGCCTAGAAATATTCTCTCTATCCAGAAGGTGAAAACACCAGCAATGTTGTCAAGTGGAGGGAATGGCTTGGCCCAGAACTTACTTGTGATGAAGAATCAGGCCAGATGCTGATTTGAGAGTGTGTTTCTCCCTATGAAAGAGAAGTGACATCTTCTCTCTTCTGTGAACCAGCCACCATTCCCTATCGTCTTGTGGTGGCAGAATAGTTCCCTTGAGAGGATTTCACCATGTGTGGGCTGCATTTGGTGAAGTGGAGCTGGATGGGGCTTATGGACCTGGAGGCTAGGGATAATTGCCCTTTACCTATGCGAGGAAGAATCTTCAACTCAATATTCTTCTGCTACTTCTCAGCTCAGGAGAGCCTGCTGCCCTGCAGGAGATAAAAGCACTGTTTTCAACGATGTCTGATTTTAAGGGGGAGGGCATTTCTAAGTTTATATATGCAGTGAAAGTCCAGTGAAGTGGCTAGGAAAGGGCATTTTTGCCACCACCAATTCCTACCTGTGAGTATGTGCTGTGGACTCACATGTCAGGGATGGTCCCCTTTTCAAGATCTCTATTGATCTGAGCTTCTAGTTCCAGCCTGACTTAGAACTTGAGTGGGGTTGCTTTCCTCTTACAGGGGAGGGGTTAAGACTTTTTACTTAACGACTTTCTGTGTCTTCGCTATTATTTTTTTCTTGCGTATTGTCTGACTTTGCAGAATTACTTTGACCAAGCTCAAAAACTGTTGTCCAATATTTTCTGCTCTAGGTTTTGTTGCCTTACTTAATAGGTCCATCTTTGGGAAGCCAGCCTGAGTAAAAGTACATGACTCTTTCTGTAGAATAAACTAAAATAAAAAGGGAAAGGATCAGGGGTTAGCAAGTGATAACACACTAAATCTAAGCAGGGAGCTCTCCATCCTGGAATATGAACACACTGGCAAAAGAATAGTTTTGTGGTTGGTTGCCAGGATCTCCAGGCAAAAGCTTTGTTTCCAGGGCAGAAGGCTCCTGGGAGGCTGGGGCAATATTCATTAAGGCTGACCTGGGCAGCAATGGCAGACGGTTTTTTCATACATGATACGTTAATCTGTAATTCATAACTTCTGTACCCAAGAGTTGCAATCTCCTCTGGATTGAGGTGGAATAATTCCATAACCACAAGCTCATGTTTGTTTAGGAAAGGAATGTTTTAGGATTTTCCTGTGTCATATTCTTTGACAGAGACACCATTTGCTAGCATGAGTCCTTGGGATGCAGAATACTTTTCTTATATTCCTCAGAGATCTGTTGGCCTAGTACCTGCTTCCCACTGTGGCTTGGTTAGATGGATATGCAAATGAAGGAAGGAAGGAAGAAAGGAAGGAAGGAAGGAAAGAAGGAAGGAAGGAAGGAAGGAAGAAATCACAGTGCTGGAAGCTCTCTTCTAATATAATAGATGCATTCAGGGAAAAGTAATATTCTGCAAGCACACAGCAGAGGAAAAAAGCACAGACCTCTCAGGGTATGTATAATTCTCTAACCATAAGACTCAAACAGAGATAATCCAGATGAAATACAGCACCATAAGGAAGTCATGTAAGATTGTTCACATAGAGGAAAAAACAGTCTGAAATATCTGTAGATGATTGACTAAGTGATAATAAATAGGTTTGTTTTCCTGAGGTGAAGCGAGCTTGAGAGAAAGTGGTGTGTGTTTTATGGCTGCTTAGTTATGGTGACAAGGACAACATATACAAAGATAGGAGAGAACACAGAGAAAACAAGTGGACAGTCTGTGCCTGGAGGGAAAGCATGGCACTAATTCTGCTTCTTACTTACAGAGTGCCGGAGCCTGCCAACAATGAAAGGGAATCCTGAATTAGGGGGTGAGGATTCGGAAAAATAAAGACATAAGACAAAAGATGGGGTTGGGAGGTCTGCAGCTCAAGACTGCAGCACTGTTTATGTTTAACTTTCGCTAATATATACTATTAGAAGTCAAGAGGTAACATAAGGTTACAATAGTCCAGAAAAACAAGGAAAATTTAAGTAAAAACAGAGTGCAGTAAAAACAAGACAAGGTCAACTGGTAGAAAGTAAAACAAACTCTGCAGACATAGCAAAGCAATCCCAGTCACGTGGTGTTTTTTAAGTAAGCCAGTTTCTTGTACATGCCCCACGTTGAGTACTTTAACCTTTACTGTCAGCTCCCAACATCTCCCCCATCTTTGTTTAAAGAAGTGAACTCGCCTGTCTTAGGTTGGGTGGATCACCTTGTCTGCCTTGCCCATCATCAGGAACTTCTTCAGAGCGAAGCTGAAGGCCTTGTCATAGGTTGGTCAGACTGGCACCCCCTCTTACCCTTCTCTGGCTGCAGTTCCTTTCAGGGAGAATTCATTTATATGGAGCTTGATCTTATGTAGCTGGCTGGCTAACCTCATAAATGAATTTTGCAGTGTCCGTATAATACAAGGAAGGCATAGAAAAACCACCAGCAAAAGCACTCCCAGGCCAAGCAATGACATTAGCAATCCTTTAACATAAGTCAGGGAACAGATATAGCGTTGAAATTATTTAAACAGTTTTGTAGCAGTTTTTGCCACATTAGAGTCCAGAGGTAGGGCTTGTTTTAATCTGGCTATTTGTCTGTGGAGTTGAAAAAGATCTAAAGATAAGTTATTATGGTGCCAAATACCGTTGAGATGTGATACAACTTTTTCCCATGTGTAATTTGATTCATTATATATGTGAGGGGTCACACAAATAAAATCAAACTTGGCATGACAGCACACTCGCTGTAAAGTTTGCAGAGCACAGACTTGTTCTCCTAAAGATAATACTAACTCATACAGTGCTTCTAGTTTTTGTTCTACCTTGTCATAAACCCGGCCTTGAAAGTATAGAGCCTGTGGAGTATTATGAGCAAGCTGATTAAGATAATGGGCAGTTTGTACTTTTTGTGTTAGCACCACAACAGCTGCTGCTGTGGAGGCAGCTATCGAAATAAAGGCCAAAACATCAGCTACAAGTAGCCCAACAAATTGACAAGGGCACATTAGTTCTTTCAATTGTCTTAATACCTGAATGCTAGAATCTTCATACCAAGTTTCAGAAATATTTACAGGAAGCATAACAAAAGATCGTTTTCTAACAATAAGTATGGATTAAGTTATGCTGCTATATGAGCAATTAGTAAAAGAACAATTAGAGCAGGTAACATTAAAATAATTAGCTCCTACAGAAATATTAAACGGTCCATACATAATGACATAGGGTGGTGATACACAACTCATAAATATTTTTTAAAGGATTAATTGGGCCAGATTATGTTATTGAGTGCAGCCACCAGCATCCAAAGATGATGTTGAGCATGCCCATTCATCCACCACAGTCCAAGATTGTATTTATTAGTAAGATTAGCTACAGACCAGTCCATTAGTTGAGAGTTAGTTCCAGAAATATTGGTAACAAATGGCTGTACATGCCTGTACCTTATTGGATGAGGCTATCCTGTAGATACTACTATTTGTGAAGAATTAATGCAACGGGGTATCATATAGGATGGAGTAGAATTTGAGTGAACTGGGTGCCCAGTTGGTAAAGATGCCATCTGTATATTGCACATTTGATTTTTGTCTGGGATCTAAATTTTGTGAGTCACGGATAGCATTATAATACAGCCTGGAATGGAGCCTTTAGAGCTGGTGATAAAGCAAAAAGGAGTTCCAATGTGTGAGGCTGAGATATCTCCCATCTTGGTGTGCTGGATGAAGGGATCGGGGGCTGTACTGTATGCTGATCTATTGACATGAATGAGTACTTCAACTCCCTCCCAAGTTGTAGGGTGCACAATCGGGGGATCCGGAATGTAAGCCCAATGTGTCAGCTTTTGTGTCATCTGAATGAGCCTCCACAATCCTAACGCAATGCTCAGGCAACTAGTGGGATTTATTTTCTTCCTGCGAAAAAACCAAACATGTCCTCGACCCCATGTTAAAATCGGATCAGGTCCATGCCAATCACCTGTTAAAGGATCCTTCCACTTAACTTGGGCAAAAGCTCTTTGCTCTTTTTCCCCCAAAACCGCTGTGCTGTGAAATTTCATTATAATCTAAACTTTAAAAATTTAGTACAAATAAAACATGAGAAGAATATTAACAGGAGAGAAGGGGTATAATTCCCCACATTTTAATTTAAAAATTTGGTGTTTGAGCAAACCATTAGCTCGTTCAACAATTCCTTGACCTTGAGGATTATAGGGAATACCTGTAGTGTGAATAATCTGGTAAGATTTACAAACATTTTGAAAAGCTTGTCTGACATATCCCGGACCATTATCAGTTTTAATATGTAAAGAAGTCCCATAGTGGCAAAGCTGTGTAGGGAATGAGCAATACAATGTTTGTTAGTCTCCCCAGCAAGAGGGATAGCCATAATAAAATTAGAGTAGGTATATGGTAACATGGACAAAGCGAAGCCATCCAAAAGATTGAATCAGGCAGGAATTTAATCTACTTTTTCCATGGTGGAGGTGTTCAGGGTAATGATGAAGATTTCCTCCAGGTGACTGTCAGGCTGTAGCAGCAGCAACCACAGCAGCAGGGCCTCTCAGTGGCTCCAAGAGACACCAGCACACCTCGTGCTGGGCTGTAAATTTCTACACAGACTGGTTAAGGATACAAGTAATGTATAGGCTTGGCAGGCTATGGCCCCACTAGTTTATAAGACTATTTAGACAATAGCCCAGGACAATTTACCAAGATGACAACTTTTTTAACTAGATAGTTCTTTTAGTAGGGCTGATTTTCTAGGCAGATATAGAGGGCTCAGGCCTGTACTACTATTTTCCATGCCCTTTTCTTCTGTCTATTTTGCCACATTTTTTTTATGACTCTGGTCCCTTGTTCTAAAAAGGGGATGATGGGCGAAGATTCATCTTCTGTAACTTCTTCACGCTGACTCAGGGGTGTTGATCCTACCTAGGCAGGAACCTATAACTTTATTCTATCTTACGAAGAGGTTACCAGGATTAGATGTCCTTAAGAACAATATTTTAACTTTTGACAAATGTACAGACTTTTTTTTCCAGCTACAGCAGTGTAGCTTGTTTAGCACTCTGGTTTGCAAAAGCATCCTTAGGAATTTAACCTTTAGTGACCCTAACAATGCCTAAGTCACATGTCCAAGCCTTTAGACTAATTTAATAGAAACACACTCTCATGTTTACAAATTTTTTTCTTGAACAGATAGATTTCATGTAGCTGGAGTTAGTTCAAAAGTTACTGCCAAGCGGTTCCGGGAAGATGGCGGAGGAGAAGCTGGAATCTGAACAAGCTCTTGCATAGAAAGCAGTTTTAGAGTTCCAGTGAACAGTCCTAAGCCAGAGAATCACACAAAGATTGCGATCTCAGGAGAGAGAGTTAGACAAGAGAGGGGAAGCCAAGGCAAAAAGACACTCTGAGCGCCTGCCAGCTGCCGCCACGGCGGCGGCAGGGTCGTGGCGGAGTCCGCAGCCCGGGCCATAACTGAGCACTCACACAGGACGAAGGAGCCAGACGCAGCGGGCGAGCAGATTCTACTCAACACCAGCAAGAACCGACAAGGAGCGGACATCTTCATCCTGCAGTTTGCAGACCAGAGACGACCCAGGATCCAAGACTCGACGTGAGTAGAAGCCCGACGTCCTCACTCCTTCTCAGGGAGCAGAGGAGGAACGGCCACCCCTTCCCCCCCCCCCAGCACCAGTGATCTCCATCTTGGATACCGACAAAGCTCGGAGGAGCTGCCAGCTCCAACCCAGGCCTTGGAATAAAACGAGTCATTTAGCAGGTCACAAGAACTTAATGGCAAAGTGACCTGCCAGACTCGGCTCCACCCAGGAAAAAGTCACCCAGCTCAGGCACCAGCCATTGGAGTGGCTTTCCTCACTGGGTAACCTGAGCTAGAGGCTGCCCCTCCCTCTAGCAGCCTCCACAATCAATTGAAAAACAGAAACCCTGAGAATGGCTCCAGGCTGGGCTCTGTGAGTTTTTTTTTTTTTTTTCACAAAATAGCCCCAGGAAAAAGCTACTGATGGTTGAAAGGCCTCAACTCTACCCAGAACCTAGCCTCACCACTGCATCCCCCTCTTTTGTGATTCTCAAAGCAGATCACCCTCCCAGTAAACTAATCTGGGAGGGGGATCTCAAAATCTTGGGTAAAGCAGAGCATTTTTCTGCCTGTTCGAACTGACTTAAGAAACCAATCAAGCCACAGGACCTCAAGCTGACCAGAGACTCCAACAAGAGGCTGGTTACAGACAAAAGGGAGATACAGGATTCTTCCCACCCCTCCCAAAAAAAATCAAAAAAAAAAATCAAAGAACTTTTTTTTTCTTCCTCTTCTTTTCTTTTTTTTTTTTCTTTTTTTTGGTACTTTATATATATATATATAATTTTTTTTCCTTTTCTAAAAATTTTATCAATCTTTAATTTTTGCCTTTTTTGAAAAAATAATTGTTTTCCAGTAACTTTTTTTTCCTCTTATAATTTTTTTTTCTTTTTTTCTTTTTTTTAAATTGTATTTTATTTTATTTGAGAACATACTGTACAGAGGGGCTACAATTACATGGGCAGGATAATGCATACATTTCTTACCAAGCATTGCAGCCTCCTCCTTTGTTTACCCTTCACTTCCCTTCCCTGCCTCCCCCCTCCCCCCACCGTCAAGCGGAAAAGGCCAGATAATGTGATGTTAGGAAAATGAACCCTTAAATATGTATTTTAATGTTTTCGTTTCTTTCATGCATGTGTTTCTAATGCATTTATAAGATTATTTCTTTGTTGCTTTGTATGTCCCTCCCCCACAGTGTAACCCCCGCTTTCACTATATTTGATGTCAGTATATCATGTGGAGGAGATGGGGACAAACAAGTCATTTAAGGATTCAGGTGGACCTGTTGCAACAATGAGAAGTACAAAATGTCATGTCCTCTTATAATTTTTATTTTAGGAACACATAAATGTGCGTTTTCCTTTCTTTTCTTGTCTTCTTTCTCTTTTTCTTTCTTTCTTAACTATCTTTTTGTTTTTTTTGTCTAGCTCTACTGAACTTCTGATCTATTTTCTCCCTTTCTAATCATTTTCACCTTTTCTTCTCTTTTGATCCTCTTTATGTGACTTAACTCTTGTCCTGCACATCCTCAGATAAACCCGTAGTTAACTAGTAGACCGTATCCCCCATTGTGTACAAACTTAATCCACAAATTAATTACTCAATTCAAAACCTCTGAGACTTAAATTCCTTAATAACAGTACTACCTCTTTATACCTATATAATATTTTAAGCATTTTTTTAAGTTTTTCACTTCTCCTCTATGTCCCTACCCTTCTATTAATATACTCACATTCCTCTCTAAATAGATGGTCTTTTAATCTCCATAATAATATTAATTTTTACGTTTCTATTTTTTTCTGGTCTCTTTTCATTTCCCATTCCCATTCTTCTTTTTCTCTCTCTCTCTACATGCATCCTACCCAACCTATTTCCTGCATTGGGATTAGGACATAGTTAACTCTCCCTGTGCTTCCCCACACCAATCTATTCCTATTTTTTACCCACATCTCTCCCTAACCCTAATAATTTCTGGTTTTCCAAATTCTTCTCTGCTGTTCGAAGCCCATTAATATACTTGTTTGATGTTGAAAAGATGTATCTGTTGAACTAGATTGTATCTGTAGACTATTGACTGTACAAATGCAAACTTTGATTGATGGGTGCCTTAAGATAGAGTTCTAGCACAAAACTGGTGCTATTTTCATCTCAAATGGGCAGAGTAAGCCAAAAAAACACTAGAAAAATGGTAAATCCGGATATCTCAAGTCCCAATCTTGATAATCAGGGGTCAGAACAGATAATGAATAATGCAGAGGAGAGTTCCCAAATAGCTCTACAAACACTGCTGGCAAACATGATAAAAGAAAAGTTTGACAACTTACAAAGGATTCTGTATGAGTGTGAAAGGGAGAGAGAGGAGGCATCCCAAAACTTATACAGGAATATCATAAGCGTGAGGAAGCTACTCAAAAACTGATACAGGATTTGCGTGAACAACTGGAGAATACTCAAAGAGAAAGGGAGGAATGGCGTGAGCAGGCTGAGAACACTCAAAGAGAACTGCAGGAATCCCATGAACGAGCGGAAAGAAAACTACAGGAATCCCTTGAACGGGAAGAAGCTAATCAAAGAGTAAAAAAGGAATTGAGAGACCAGGTAGAGAATACACAAAGATCACTAAAGGCATTCATGGAATCCATTAACAAAGAGCTGAAGGAAGTTAGCGAGACCACAAAGGGAATGCAGAATGGAAACAAACAGAAGGAATGGGAGTCCAAAGAAACCATAACCAATCAACTAAGTGATTTGAGAACAAACACTGAACACCAAATTAAAGAAGTAAAGAAATTCATACAAGACCTAAAACAGAGCTTCAACAAAGATCTTGAAGCCATCAAAGCTGACCAATTAGAAGGAAAAGAGATAAAAAACAAAGTAGAGAGTCTTGACAGCAGGTTAGACCATGCAGAAGATCGAATCTCACGGATTGAAGACAGCCTAGATATTATAGAGAAAGAACATACAACCATGCAAGACAAGTCCAAGAAATATGATAGGTCTATCCAACACCTGGAAGACACCATCAGAAGGCCCAATCTAAGGATAATGGGTGTAGAGGAGCACCTAGAAACAGAAGTTAATGGTCTAGGAAATTTGTTTAACAGGATCCTAGCAGAGAACTTCCCAAACATACAAAAAGATAGGCCTATTCAGATACAAGAAGCTTTTAGAACCCCAAATAGACCAGACCAGAATAGGACATCCCACCGTCACATTATAATCCACACAGGATCAACCCAGACCAAGGAAAAGATCCTTAAAGCTGTCAGGGAGAAAAGCTTAATCACCTATGAAAGGAAACCAATTAGAATCACCTCAGATTTCTCAGCAGAGACAATCAAAGCAAGAAGAGCCTGGAATGACGTATGCCATGCCCTAAAAACAAATAATTATCAACCAAGAATACTGTACCCAGCTAAACTCTCCTTCATAACTGAAGGCCAAATAAAAACCTTCCATAGAAAAGAAAAAATGGAAACAATACATCAACACCAAACCAGCCCTACAAAAGATTCTTAAAGGTGTCCTACACATAGACAACCAACAAGACCGCAACAAAGGCCAAGAAACTGCACCCAAACTGAGAATCCAAGAACCTTAGGAAGAACCCAGTTTTCGCAGTCCCCAAGAAGGTGGATAACATGGCAGGAACTCCCAAATACCTCTCAGTACTATCTCTTAACGTTAACGGACTGAACTCTCCAATTAAGCGACATAGACTGTCTAGTTGGATTAAAAAACAAGACCCTTCTATCTGCTGTCTGCAGGAGTCACATCTTGCCCGTAAAAACAAACACATCTTCAATGTTAAAGGCTGGAACAAAATCTACCAAGCAAACGGCCCTCATAAACAGGCGGGAGTTGCAATCCTAATATCAGATAAAATAGACTTCAAACTATAATTCGTGAGAAGAGATAAAGAAGGTCGCTACATACTAATTAAAGGATCTCTCCTTCAGGAGGATATTACAATTCTAAATATCTATTCGCCAAACAATGGAGCACCCAAATTTATCAAAGAAACACTACTTTCCCTCAAATCCCATATAGATCCAAAGACATTAATTGTTGGGGATTTTAACACACCACTCTACCCACTAGATAGATCAACTCGGCAAAAACTCAACAGAGAAACCGCAGATCTAAACAGCTGCATAGATCAACTAGACTTAACAGGCATCTATCGAACATTTCACCCAGCAGCATCAGAATACAAGTTTTTCTTAGCAGCACATGGAACGTTTTCCAAAATAAACAACATTTTAGGCCACAAAACAAACTTGTCTAAATTCAGAAACATTTAAGTTATACCTTGCATTCTCTCTGACCACAAGGGAATAGAATTATAACTCAACACCAAAAGCCACCAAAGAAAGTCCGGCATCAAATGGAGGCTGAACAACACACTGCTGAATCATGAGTGGGTCATGGAAGAGATTAGAAAGGAAATTCAAATGTTCATGCTATTCAACAAAAATGAACACACAAATTACCAGCTCCTCTGGGACACAGCAAAGGCAGTACTCAGAGGCAAGTTTATAGCTCTGAGCTCCTACATCAACAAATTGGAGAGATATGAAACTAACAATATAATGACACATCTAAACCTCCTTGAAAAAGAGAAGCAATATAAACCCCAATCCAGTAGACGGAAAGAAATAATTAAAATTAAATCAGAATTAAATGAATTAGAATCCAAAAAAACTATAGAAAGAATCAACAAAACAAAGAGTTGGTTCTTTGAAAAACTTAACAAAATTGACAGACCCTTAGCAAATCTTATCAGAAAAAGAAGAGAACACACCCAAATTAATAAACTCAGAGATGAGAATGGAAACATCACCACGGAAACAACCAAGATTCAGAACATTATAAGGGAATACTTTCAAAACTTTATGCTAATAAGTTTGAGAACTTGACAGAAATGGACCTCTTCCTAGCAAATATTGACATGCCAAAACTAAACCAAGATGAGTTAAACTATCTTACCAGGCCCATATCAAGCACTGAAATAGAAACAGCAATAAGAGACCTCCCAGCTAAGAAATGTCCATGACCAGATGTTTTTACAGCGGAATTTTACAAAGCCTTCAAAGCAGAGCTCACACCAATACTCCTCCAACTCTTCAATGAAATTGAAAGAGAAAGCTCACTACCGAACACATTCTATGAAGCCATCATAACCCTCATCCCAAAACCAGGCAGGGACTCATCAAAGAAAGAGAACTATAGACCCATTTCTTTGATGAACATTGATGCAAAACTTCTCAACAAAATTTTGGCCAATCGACTTCAACAATTCATCCAAAAAATCATACTCCACGATCAAACAGGATTCATTTCAGGGATGCAAAGTTGGTTCAATATAAGCAAATCAATTAATATTATTCATCACATCAACAGGAGCAAGAATAAGAACCACATGGTTATCTCAATAGATGCAGAAAAAGCATTCGACAAGATCCAACACCCCTTCATGATGAAGGTTTTGGAAAAATTAGGAATCCATGGAACATTCCTCAATACAATAAAGGCTGTATATGACCAACCTACAGCCAGCATTATACTCAATGGTGAAAAACTAAAGCCATTTCCTCTTAACTCAGGAACAAGACAAGGATGCCCACTCTCTCCACATCTCTTCAATCTAGTATTAGAATGCCTAGCTACAGCAATAAGCCAAGATGCAGACATAAAGGGGATCCAAATACGGAAAGAAGAAATAAAACTCTCCCTCTTGGCAGATCCTGTACTTAAAAAATCCAATAGACTCCACTCCCAAATTACTCAAGCTGATTCAAAACTTTGGCAAAGTAGCAGGTTATAAAATTAACCCCCAAAAGTCAATGGCTTTTCTGTATGCCAACAATGAGAAAACTGTGGCTGAAATTAGGAAAGCAACTCCATTTGTAATAGCCCCACAAAAAATAAAATAACTAGGAATTAACTAAAGAAGTGAAGGACCTCTATGATGAAAACTTTAAAATCTTGAAAAAGGAAATCAACACAGAACTTAAAAAATGGCAAAACCTCCCATGCTCCTGGATTGGCAAGATTAACATCGTGAAAATGGCATACTTCCCAAGGCTATCTACAAATTCAACGCAATACCTATCAAAATTCCACCCTCATTCTTCAAGGAAATAGAAGAGGCAATCCAAAAATTCATATGGAACAATAAAAGACCCAGAATAGCAAATACATTCCTCACCGGAAAGAACACTGCTGGAGGAATATCAATACCAAATTTCAAACTATACTATAAAGCCATAGTAAACAAAAAAGCTTGGTATTGGCATAAGAACAGACCTCAGGACCAATGGAATAGAATTGAAAACGCAGAAATAAACCTACAGGCCTATAGCCAACTAATCTTCGATAAGGAAGCTAAAACAATAGAATGGAACAAAGACAGCCTCTTCAGTAAACGGTGCTAGAAAAATTGGTTAACTACATGTAGAAATCTAAAGCTAGATCCTTATATATCACCCTGCACCAGAATCAACTCCAAATGGATCAAAGACCTTGAAGTCAAAGCAGACACATTGAAAACATTACAGGATGGAATAGGAGAAACCCTAGGTCTCATTGTTGGTGGGAATGTACACTTGTTCAACCACTTTGGAAAGCAGTATGGAGGTTCCTCAAAAGACTTCACATAGAACTCCCCTATGACTCAGCAATCCCACTTTTGGGCATTTACCCAAATGTTTACAAACAAGACCACACTAAAGCTACCAGCACAACAATGTTTATTGCAGCATTATTTACCATAGCTAAGATATGAAACCAACCCAGATGCCCCTCAGTAGATGAATGGATCAAGAAAATGTGGTATATATACACAATGGTATTCTATGCCTCCATCAGAAAGAATGACATTGCCCCATTTGTTAGGAAATGGAAAAACTTGGAAAAAATTATATTAAGTGAAGTAAGCCAGGCCCAAAGAAACATAGATCCCATGGTTTCCCTTATTTGCAATATCTAGTATATGTATGAGTCAAGCGGAAAAGGTCAGATAATGTGATGTCAGGAAAATGAACCCTTAGATATGTATTTTAATGTTTTTTTTCTTTCATGCATATGTTTCTAACGCATTTATAAGATTATCTCTTTGTTGCTTTGTATGTCCCTCCCCCACAGTATAACCCCTGCTTTCACTATACTTGATGTCAGTATAACTTGAGGAGGAGATGGGGAAAAACCAGTTGTTTAAGGATACAGGTGGACCTGTTGCAACAATGAGAAGTACAAGTTGTCATGTCCAAAATGAACTTTACAACGTCGGTGGGGGTGGGAAGGGGGGAAGGAGCAGGATTGGTATTGGGGGGGATGGGGGAGGCTGGGAAGGGACGTGAAGGGTAAACAAAAGTAGGAGGCTGCAATGCTTGGTAAGAAATGTACGCATTATCCTGCCCATGTAATTGTAACCCCTCTGTACAGTATGTTCACAAATAAAATAAAATAAAATAAAATTTTCAAAAAAAAGTTACTGCCAATTAGGGCTTTTGGCACATATAGGAGTTGGGATTTAAACCATCCCCCACATTTTATAACTTTAGCTTTTTAGTACTATCACAGATTACTAACAAGTTTCTGTCCCTACAATGTCCCTACATTAGGCATGCTTACAAACTATCTTTCCATGACCTCCTGGCTTTGACCAATTTTTGAAGGGCCATGCACACATGCTTCTAAGATCTGACATTTTTGCCATCCAAGCAGTGGCTTACTGCCTCTGGATGTTCCTCCATTGCTCTTGTCCCAGGAATGTCTTCTCTACATTGGAATAAATGCCTCTTCTGCATTTCCCTTAGCTGGTCACTGGACTTGAACTCGGGGCCTGAGTGCTGTCTCTCAGCTCTACAGCTCAAGGCTAGCACTCTGTCACTTTGAGTCCCAAAGCAACTCTGCTAGCTCTTTCAGCACTCTGCTGGCTGAGTAGAGGTTACAGTCTCACAAGGACCTTTTTTTGCCCAGGCTGGCTTTGAACTACTTTGTAGATCAATGAGTCTTATAAAAGGCCACTTTACTACAATTAAAAGCAACAAGGTGGTCAACATAGAAGTAGCTTTTAAGCATGCTCTTACCTGAAACTTATTAAGAGCCAAAGTTATATCTGACAAACTTGTAAGAATCCTCTGTGCTTTGCCCTGGGCTTGCTGGAAACTTAAAAAACATATAAGAGCGAACTGGAATAGCAATTATTTTGGTAATCCTAATTTTTCCATTTTAAGACAAATGTTAAGAATATTTTACTTTTAAACTTTATATCCAGAAATCCATTTCTAATATTTAAGCCACCTAATAATTTCTTTAATTATTTTATATTTGAGTTTTTAACTTACATTAAAAAATCCCTTAAAATCTCTAGGCCAAGTGTCACTCATTGTCTCTTGGCTGCTTCTTTTAAAACACATACACATTCAAACTTTTAAACTGAAATGACAATTTTTTCTTAACGTAAGAATTACAATCACCATCACTGTACAAATAAGCTAAACTTAACACCTTTATTACTTTTAAAAACATATCCTAATTGTAAAACATCATTGAACGCAAGTCACATTATACAAATACATTTTTAACACTCTTTTTAAGTCCAAGGGGTCAGTTTTAGCAATACTAATCAGATCATCACATCACTAATTTTTACCATCATGTTTCTGGTATTTATCTGTAGAGAAAAAGGACAGAATAAAGATGGGCCACTTGGCCCGTCTGTGGAATGGGAACGCACCTAATCTCACTCTTTAGGGTAAAATGAACTGCGTTTGTGCCAGCTTGTCCTCTCTTACGATGTATGGAATCCTCCCATGGCCCGTCCCACCATGTGTGACCAGCTCAACTGCACTTTTGAATGTTTACCTCTTACCCCTAAACATGGGTCTTTTGTTGGTGTTTAAGTTTTTCCTTTTCTTATCTCTTGGTTTTTGAATGAAAAAAAATAGTTTTAGACAGACAGAACAGGTAATGTTTTTGACAGTGTTAAACAAACTTTTATATTTAAACTTCTATTATTTATCCCCAAATTTTAGCCAAGGGAACTAAACTCCAAACATCCAATGCATTTTTGTTCAGCCAGATAACTTGATTACAGTGTAAACAGCCTTATGAATTTTAAAATACCAGATTTTTTAATTTTTAAGTTAAAGAATCCTTGAAAAGTCATTTAAAACAATGTGAAAATCTTTAAAATTTTTGATAATGTCCAAACCACATAACCCTTTGAATTTTAAAATTAAACTCACCCAATTGTTAGAGCATGCTGATAATTTTTATCTTGAACATATTCACAAACACACACAGATCTTAAAGCGTGCAAAAATCAAAATCAATCAAAACAGCTTGGTACTGGCATAAGAACAGACCTCAGGACCAATGGAATAGAATTGAAAACGCAGAACTGAACCTACAGACTTATAGCCATCTAATCTTCGATAAGGGAGCTAAAAAAATAGAATGGAAGAAAGGCAGTAAATGGTGCTGGCAAAATTGGTTAACTACTTGTAGAAAATTAAAGCTAGATCCTTATATATCACCCTGCACCAGAATCGATTCCAAATAGATCAAAGACCTCGGAGTCAAAGCAGGCACTGAAAACATTACAGGATTGAATAAGAGAAACCGTAGGTCTCCTTGGCGCTGGCCGAAATTTTCTTAATACAGACCAGGAAACACAACAAATCAAAGAAAGGTTGGACAAATTTGATTGCATGAAGATGCAGAGCTTCTGCATGGCAAACGACATAGCTAGCAAGATCAATAGAAAGCCCACGGATTGGGACAAGATCTTCACTAGCCATACAACAGACAAGGGTCTCATATCTAAAATATACTTGGAACTCAAAAAATTAAATCCCCCTACAACAAATCCTCAAAGAAACAACTGCCCAATAAATAAGTGGGCTAAAGACTTAAAGAGAAACTTCTCTGAAGAAGAAAGGATAGCCAATAGACACATGAAAAAAATGCTCAACCTTCCTAGCCATAAAAGAAATGCAAATCAAAACAACATTGAGATACCACCTAAGCCCAGTTAGAATGGCAAAAATCAAGAACTCTAACATCAACAGATGCTGGAGGGGATGTGGACAGAAGGGAACCTTACTTCATTGTTGGTGGGAGTGTAAACTTGTTCAACCACTTTGGAAAGCAGTTTGGAGGTTCCTCAAATGTCTTCACATAGAGCTCCCCTATGACTCAGCAATCCCACTTTTGGGTATTTACCCAAATGTTTACAAACAAGACCACACTAAAGCTACCAGCACAACAATGTTTATTGCAGCATTATTTACCATAGCTAAGATATGGCACCAATCCAGATGCCCCTCAGTAGAGGAATGGATCAAGAAAATGTGGTATATATACACAATGGAATTCTATGCCTCCATCAGAAAGAATGACATTGCCCCATTTGTTAGGAAATGGAAAGATTTGGAAAAAAAATATATTAAGTGAAATAAGCCAAGGCCAAAGAAACATGGGCCCCATGGTTTCCCTTATTTGCAATATCTAGTATATGTATGAGTCAAGCAGAAAAGGTCAGATAATATGATGTTAGGATAATGAACCCTTAAATATGTATTTTAATGTTTTTTCTTCTTTCATGCTTTTGTTTCTAACGCATTTATTTATAAGATTATTTCTTCGTTGCTTTGTATGTCCCTCCCCCACAGTATAACCCCTGCTTTCACTATATTTGATGTCAGTATAATTTTTGGAGGAGATGGGGAAAAACCAGTCATTTAAGGATACAGGTGGACCTGTTGCAAGGATGAGAAGTACAAGTTTTCATGTCGAAAATGAACTTTACAACTTTGGTGTTGAGGGGGAGGGTTGGGTGGGGGTGTGGTGGGGGAGGCTGTGAAAGGATGTGAAGGGTACACAAAGGACGAGGCTGCAGTGCTTGATAAGAAATGTACTCATTATCTTGCCCATGTAATTGTAACTCCTCTGTATACTATCTTCACAAAAAATAAAAATCAAAATTAAAAAAAAATCAAAATCAGTTGTACGTACATTTAAAACTGATGCCAATTCTAAAACAGAACTAGACAAGACAACACCAAAGGCTGAGTTTGGGGCTAATTTATCCCTACTTTAGAAAACATAGGACAGAAAACACACCGAAGTAAACACGACAAACAAGTGGCCACAAAGACAAAATCAGGTCTCAGTTAATGGGGCGACATCTCACTTCCGTTGACAATTGGGACTCAAATCCACTTACCAGGGGACTTGAACCCCCTCTACTCACCTCTGAAGAATTTTTTTTCTTTTAGATTCTTGCAAACGTTGACCCAGGGCCTTCTAAGGTGGAGGAGAACTCCCAGTCATCTTGGGGCAAGGGAAAGAAGTCCCTAGCGGCTGTCCCCTCAGACTGACAGGTTCTCCCCCATACTCAGACCCCCTGGGCCAAGGCCCTAGGCTAAGATCTTGCTGGTGTCACTTGCAGGTGTTCAGTAGCAGTTTCCTCCAGCTGCGAGTTCTCCCTGATGGCCTTTTTAAGTTATTGTTAGATCCTGCAGGTTTCTCATCCCCTACCCTCCCACATCTGTATCCAGAGAGTGTGGAGGTGGTGGCAGTGAAGGGTAGAAACGGGGGTCAGTTTAAAGTGTAAGTATAAAAGAAGGAGCTAGAGATAAACAGATATTAAGAGGGTGTTGAAACAGATATTAAAAGGGTGTTATCCAGTCTCCTCCGGGCTCTCGCATTAGGATGCATCTCAGAGAAGAAACATTCCAAGAATTCCAGAATACATACACACAAACATTGAGACAAAACACATTTACAGCATGCACGTTGTAGACTGTCAGACAGAGAGTACCGGACTACAGAAGTGCCCAAATGCCCGCACTAGTGGATAGTTTACCCTGATGGGGATCCGGGGGATAGCTCCCACCGGCCCAGTTGGCTGTCTTATACTTTGTCTGCCAAGACCGCTTGCCAACCCCAATACAGAACCTGCAGGCTACACAGATACCAGACAATTACAAAGCAGCAATATTTTAACTTACAGGCCATTTGCATCATAGTGTCCCTGAATCCTTTTTTCCATTTTTTTTGCTAAGTTTCTAAACTAATGGTTCTTTTCTCTGGGAACCAGGGGTATACTTCCTCAACAAAGTGAAAGAAACATTCTAACTGACTCTGTCTAACTTTCACTCCTTGAGCGTGAAGCATACCCTTGAGAGCCTGCACATATAGTGTGCAGCTGTTAGCTTGCCCCATAATTTTTTGCTCCTGACTATACTCTCCCTTGCTCTCTATTTTTGGACATCCTCTTAACTTAGAGGGGTCTTCTGCCATGATCCCAGTTTTTCAGGTCCCTGTTCGGGTGACATTTGCCCAAGCCTGTCAGCAACGAAAGGCAATCCTGACAAAGGATGGGGTCGGGATGTCTGCAGCTCAAGACTGCAGCACCGTTTATTTTTAACTTTCCCTAATATATACTATTAGAAGTCAAGAGGTAATATAAGGTTACAATAGTCCAGAAAACAAGGAAAATGTCAGTAAAAACAGTGTAGTAAAAACAAGATAAGGTCAACTGGTAGAAAGTAAAACAAACTCTGCAGACATAGCAAAGCAATCCCAGGCACGTGGTGTTTTTTAAGTAAGCCAGTTTCTTATACCTGCCCCACATGGAGCACTGGGGTCAAGATGACCTTTAAACTTTATTGTCGGCTCCCAACAACAGAGCAGTTGGTGGTATTCATATCCCTGCATTGTGGGGCTGTGACATGGAGAGACACAGTAACATGCCTGACAAAACACAGAAGAGTGTTGTTTCTGCACTTGTGTCTCTCACCTGCTGACCTGGAGAAGGAGCTGATTAATTTCCCATGAGCCTGCATTAGGGTAGAGCGGCCGTGCCTTTGTAGGGAGTTACAGAAAGCCACAGGCAGACTACATTTGGTTCTGTGTACATGGATTTGTGTATGTATGAATGTGTATATGGATGTGTGTGTGTGTGTGTGTGTGTGTGTGTGTGTGTGTGTGTGTGTGTGTGTGTGTTGGCCTAAAGAATAACGTATCAACTGTCTCCTGAGAGAATATGGAGAGTACATTCTCATTTCATTAATAAAGTTCACTGATATATTAGGCAGATTGTTTAATTTTCAAATGTATCTGGAAACATTTTCATATGTGTTTACCCTAATAACCACTACCTTGAGTTAAAATATGACAGAATAGCTGTGCATCTGAGGCTTTAGAAAGTGGCCTGCTCTACTGAATAGTATTTCAATGTTGTAAACTCAGAAACAACTAGAGTTCTCTTGTGTTTTTAGAATGTTGGCAATACCATCTCTACTGTCAGGCTGGTACATTAGTTTACATGTGATTAAAGGGTGAAATGACTTCAACCATTTGCACTAGAATTCCTCTGAGAAACATGACCAATAATTGATGTGTGCATGCACATGCATGTGTGTGTGTACACACACAAAATACATATACACAACATATTAAATAGGGTAGGGTTGATGTTAAGGGATTGACACATTATTGTGGAGTTACAGGGGAGGATGACAGGTTGGAGACCCAGGGAAGTGCTGATAGGGAGAAAAAAGGCTGTTTGTGCTCATCTCTATAATCTCAGCATTGGGAGGCAGTGACTGGAGGATTATGGTTAGTAGTCAGCCCAAACAAAATGCACAAAGCCCAAACTCAACATCTGGCAAGGTGGTATATCACTGCTACTCCACCTATGTGGGAAATATAAATAGGAGGGCTAAAGTCTAGACTGGTCTGTGGGAAAAAGCAAAGATGTATTCTTTAAAAATGCTAAAATCTGAGGGCATGTCTCAAGAAAGAGTAGAGTGTCTGCCCAGTCAGTACAAATCCTTAAGTTCAAATGTCATTACTGCTAAAAAAAAAAAAAAAAGCAATTACAATAAAAATCACAAACGACCACAAAAATCCACCATTAAAATCATCTGCGGGCTTTCTCAGGGATGTCAGAGGTCAGTCTATTCTGTTTGGGCATTCACTCTTAGATGAGCCCTGCCCACGTACAGAAGGTCATCTGCTGTACTCAGAGTCTCTGGATTTAAAGGCTAATGCTTCTCACTAACATCCCTAAGAACGGACTATATATAAAAGTAGCAAGTTAACTAAGAAACTATCAGATAGCCTGGAATTTGAGAACACTCTGTTGTGGGGGTCAGTTTCACAAAATTCAGAGAGAATTTTAGCAGAAAATTTTCAAATTATTTATATGTGAAAAAATCCTTATACATTGTCTTTTCCCATCCTTCCCCAGCACCATGTTCCTTCAAATGACTAAACATTCAAAAACACTGTACCTAATTTCTGTAGTTGCTTTAAAATTTGGAACATTTTTCTCCCTGTCAAGAAAAGGCTGGCTTACCTCTGTGCATGGCTCTGAAGGCCCACCTAGAAGAAGAGAGCTTATTATTTATTCCTGGTTCCTACTGAAGGGTTAAAGTACTTGAGCCAGTGACCATTTGTTGCTTGTTTCAGAGCAGAGCAACACGTGGTGCTAAACCACCTGGTTGTGTGCCTTTATAAGACCTGCCAATCCTTAGCTCCAGGCTCTCCTCCTGGGCTCCGCTGTGTCAGAGTGTAGGACGAGGCCCGAGCTGCAAGCCCATTTAAACAAAACAGCTGTCGAGTCTGAGTCTCGGTGATCTTCTTGGTGGGGGGTCCTGTGACCTTGGCTTAACATATTAGTGGGGGCTTGTCCGGGATCCCCACAAAGACCCCCAAGATGTCAGACTCCAAAGGTAAAACAGTGCTGTCCTTGTTAATTTTTCTTGTCCTGTCATTTGTCTGTTTTACTTTCATTTCCCTTGTGAGGATGGCCGCTCCGATTCGTAAAGGGTTGTCAAAATGGACGTGCTTGCACAACAACCCTGGAGGAACTGGGAGACGTTCCAGATCCTCTTGTGGGGCGAGGGTAACCCTGCCGTGTGGAGCAGGGGTCCTTGGAACCACGCCGTGTGGGGTGGGGGTCCTTGGAACCCCACTGTGTGAATTGTGGGGCAGGGGTCTGTTCGGTGTTGGGCCAGAACTGACCAAGAGGGCCTCCTAACTGAGGCCCAACTGGCCCACTGTGGGTCTGCTCCTTCTGCTGTGGGGCATGGGTATGGAACCCTGCCATGACAGGAGTCAGCAGACCAATTCCGGGAATCTCCACTTAGTAAGCTTTTTTTTTTTTTTTTTGTAACTGTCAGGGCTGCGTGTGTCTTGTTTGTACTGTTTATTGTTTTTGGACTAAATGACTGATGGGAATGGAAACAATGGGCACCACTCCATCTATCCCCCTAGACATACAAAAAGAAACAGAAAGAGGAAAAGAAAAGGTACCCCCTGGTCTTTTCAGGGAAATAACTTGGAAGAAGAAATGTTTCTTCCTCCATATTCCCCTTCCCAGGTTCCTTTTGCAGAATCTGAGAATGGTCAAGAGGAGGAGGGAGCTATAGAACACTTCGCACCTGCCCTAAAAGTTTCTGAGGGGCCAGTCACTCGATGACACCATGGGATCAGCCCCCCTTCTAGTGCAGCTGTTGTTTCCATACTCGCCATAGGACCTGTGGATGTGGATGGTGAACAGAAACTGCAATATTGGCCATTTTCTACCAGTGATCTATACAATTGGTGCACCCAAAATGCCCCCTTTTCTGAGAAACCCCAGGATTTAATTTGTTTGCTTAAAACTATTCTCTTTACTCATCAGCCCACTTGGGATGATTGTAGTCAGCTTTAACAGGTCCTTTTTACCACCAAAGAGAGAGACCGTATCCAAGAGGTGGCCCCACAGGAGCACCCATCACGGATCCTGCCCTGATTGCTGCCCATTTTCCTGAGATCCGACCAACATGGGACTACAATGCGGTTGAAGGTAGGAGTGACTCCTTGTCTATCACCAGGCTCTGTTGACAGGTCTCAAGGCGGTGGCTCGCCGACCAACTAATTTGGCCAAAGTTTATGTTAGAGAGGAAGTGAAAGTCCAACAGCATATCTTGAGTGGCTCATGGAAGCTTTTAGTCAATATACTCCATATGATCTTGAGACCCAGAAGTTGGCTCAGATGATTATGTTTGACTATATAAATCAAGCTACACCAGACATAAAGCAAAAGTTGCAGGCTCTAGACAGACTTGGTGACAAGTCTATTAGGGATATAGTAGCCGTGGCAGAAAAGGTTTACAATAAGAGAGAGAAAGAGGAGCAAAGACAGGAAAGGAAGGACAGAGAACGTGTAATTGAGCATGAAAAGAGAGACTGAGCCAAGGAAAAGAGACCAGATTTGTTGGACTTGCCACTATCACATGTTGAACATACCTGGTTCTCATACCTCAACAATTTCATTCGAGATGGAAAAAGGTACTCAGGTTCAGCAGTCACCATGGACACTGAGATAGTGTGGGCAGAAGCACTCCCCCAGGGAACGTCTGCACAAAAACCAAAAGTAGTGGCACTAACAAAATCCCTAAAAATGGGAAAAGGAAAGAGACTAAACATGTACATGGACAGTCAGTATGCTTTTGCCCCCGTCCATGTACATGGAGCCATTTACCAAGAGGGGGGGCTACTGACACCTGAGGGAAAGACTATTAAAAACATACAAGAAATTTTAAGCCTCATCTGGGCCTTAAGGGAACCAGCAAATATTGCCATTATGCACTGCCCTGGCCATCAAAAGGGAACTGATTCTATAACCAAAGGAAATACCTTGGCCAATCAGGCAACTAAGGAGGCGGCCCTCCAGCCAAGAGTGGAAGTACTGACTCTAGTAGATCCAGAGCCATGAGCTTTGCCTCCTGAGCCTCAGTACTCCCAAGAAGACTTGGAGTTGATAAAGAAAATTCCCATGGCCTATAAACCCCCGGACAGAAGGAAACAAAGACTGGTGGAAAACTGGTGAGGGGAAACTTATCTTGCCACAAAGATTGGGCAAGGGGATTCTTAAGAGAATCCATCGGGTCCCTCACAGGGGAACCCGAAGAATGCAGGACTTGCTCCGATACTCAGAAGTAAAAATTAGGCAAGGAAATCAACTCATTGAGGACATGGTTAAAAATTGTAAAGCCTGTCAGCTCACCAATGCCCCCAATCAACCTGTTACAAAACGAGCTCGCCACCGTGGAGATAGTCCAGGTGTGTATTGGGAAGTATACTTCACAGAAATTAAAACTGGAAAATCTGGATATAAATATTTGCTAGTTTTTGTAGACACTTTTTCAGGATGGGTTGAAGCCTACCCAAAAAAGCATGAGACTGCAAAGGTTGTGGCTATGAAGATCCTGGAATATATCCTACCCAGGTATGGCTTCCCATCCACCGTCGGGTCGGACAATGGATGGGCCTTCATCTCAAAAGTAAGTCAGGGAATAGCCGCGGCACTGGGGATGGATTGGAAATTGCACTGTGCTAATAGACCCCAGAGTTCAGGGCAGATAGAAAGAATAAATCGGACTCTAAAAGAGACCTTAACTAAATTGGTCATGGAGACTGGCGCAGACTGGGTATCGCTCCTTCTTTTCACCCTGTTTGGAGTAAGACATTCACCCTATCAGCTTGGCTTTACTCCTTTGAAATAATGTATGAATACCCTCCACCCATTATCCCTAGCCTTCAGACTGAATTGCTTACTGATTTGGATGATACTGAATTTCTGTGTAAGCTTGAATGTTTACAGCTGGTACATAAGAGTATGTGTCCCCAGCTTAGAGCATTATATGATTCTGCTTCTATTCCTACCCCCCATTTGTTTAAACCAGGGGACTGGGTGTTTGTTCGAAGGCACAACTTGAGATCTCTGGAACCACGGTGGAAGGGACCTTACATGGTGCTACTGGGTACTCCTCCTGCCCTTAAGGTGGATGGCATTGCTGCTTGGATCCACTGCTCCCACGCCAGGCCGGCGGACCCCTTTGCCCTGGACCATGGGGAAACATGGGAAGTCTCCAATCATCCTACCCAACCAATATGCATACGCCTCAAGAAAAGCAAAATGGACTGATTGTTATTGGTATACATGCTCAAGATCAAAAGCTGTTGGAGTTTAGTTTTGGGTCGGAGCCACAAGATTGTGTCTCAGGACCATAAGTCAAGGGGGGGAATGAAAGGTTAAAGTAATTGAGGCAGTGACCATTTGTTGCTTGTTTCAGAGCAGAGCAACAGGTGGTGCTAAACCACCTGGTTGTGTGCCTTTATAAGACCTGCCAATCCTTAGCTCCAGGCTCTCTTCCTGGGCTCTGCTTTGTTGGAGTGTAGGACGAGGCCCAAGTTGCAGCCTGTTTAAATAAAACAGCTGTAGAGTCTGACTCTTGGTGGTCTTGTTGGGGATTCCTGCGACCTTGGCATAACACTATCTAAGCATCATTACCCAGTAAGCTCAGTCTTCATCAAAATATCCATGACTCCAAACTAAGCAAGCATACCTCAGAGAAGGCCCTTTGGATATGGGTAGCTCGGACCATTTGGCAAGTTCTTCTAGCCTTCCCATGACTCTATGTTCCCAGGCAAATTAACTACTTGCTGTCTTGCTTCCTTTCTTCATCTTCTTCCTTCTTCTTTTATTTCTGTGAAACAAACACACTGTACCAATAAGTCAAGGCTGGTGTTTTGTTGAGGAACATAAGAAACTCTACAGAACAAAAATGAGTTCTTATTCTACTGTCTCCACCTACTATTTTTGGTGTCTGAGTTGGTATGTATTTTGAGTGATATAACTTGAGTGCATAGAGTCTCAAAAGTGTATTACCAAATATAGGTCCTAAAACACGGCCACAAGAGAGGGAGATTGCTTATTCATTTGCCAGGAGCTCAGCAGGGAGTGGTTTTAAATCACATCTTTTCTTAGGCTTTGTTGAACAAGGAACTGAGACCTGCAGCCTTGGTTCCCCCAGGAACTTCCGAAAATTGCAGACCCCTGTCCACCGACTACTTGCTGAAGAGTTGGGATCTGAACAAGGTCCCTGTGCTGTGTGTCTCCTGTTGAGCTCTCCTAAGGAGATCTTGAGATACAGACATAGCACCTGGAATTGCTGAAAAAGGAATAAAAGACCCAGGAAGAGAAGAGAATTGAATAAAGGAAGAAAAGATGAACTTTATGGAAGTAGAGCTGTGAGCCAAGTGGTAAGGCACCAACCTTGAATGAAGAACCCAAGTTAGTATGCAAGGCCTTGATTGAAAAGGACACACACACACACACACACACACACACACACACACACACACACACACACACACACACACACGACATGTCACGACAAACTTCACTGATTTCCAACTTTGACCTATTTGGATTTTGGAGGGTCCAAGAATATAATGAGACTTGGTTCTAAGTGGCCATATTATGCTTTGTTTGTTCACGGTGTTGTTTATAACCTTGAGTTATGTCTCATGATTATTTAATTGGATATTATAGACATTAGCAATTGATAATTCTGTGTAGATGATAATGTTTTATACTAAGAACAACACTCTAGTGCTAAAATGTATAAGCATAAAACAAGTCTGAAAAATGAGGGAAAATAAGGACACAGGTGGACCTGTTGCAACAATGAGTACAAGTTGTCATGTCAAAAACGAACTTTACAACTTGGGGGGGGAGATTTGGGGGGGAGAGGGAAGATGGGAAGGGATGGGAAGGGTAAACAAAGGAGGAGGCTACAATGCTTGATAAGAAATGTACTCACTAATAGACACATGAAGAAATGTTCAACATCCCTAGCCATAAAATAAATGCAAATCAAAACAACATTGAGATATCACCTCACTCCAGTTAGAACAGCAAAAATCAAGAACTCTAACAACAACAGATGCTGGAGGGGAGGTGGACAGAAAGGAACCTTACTTCATTGTTGGTGGGAATGTAAACTTGTTCAACCACTTTGGAAAGCAGTATGGAGGTTCCTCAAAAGACTTCACATAGATCTCCCCTATGATCCAGCAATCCCACTTTTGGGCATTTACCCAAATGTTTCCAAACAAGACCACACTAAAGCTACCAGCACAACAATGTTTATTGCAGCATTATTTACCATAGCTAAGATATGCCACCAACCCAGATGCCCCTCAGTAGATGAATGGATCAAGAAAATGTGGTATATATACACAATGGAATTCTATGCCTCCATCAGAAAGAATGACATTGCCCCATTTGTTAGGAAATGGAAAAACTTGGAAAAAATTATATTAAGTGAAGTAAGCCAGGCCCAAAGAAACATAGGTCCCATGGTTTCCCTTATTTGCAATATCTAGTATAGGTATGAGTCAAGCGGAAAAGGTCAGATAATGTGATGTTAGGAAAATGAACCCTTAAATATGTATTTTAATGTTTTCGTTTCTTTCATGCATGTGTTTCTAATGCATTGATAAGATTATTTCTTTGTTGCTTTGTATGTCCCTCCCCCACAGTGTAACCCCCGCTTTCACTATATTTGATGTCAGTATAACATGTGGAGGAGATGGGGACAAACAAATTGTTTAAGGATTTAGGTGGACCTGTTGCAACAATGAGAAGTACAAAATGTCATGTCAAAACCAGCTTTACAATGTCGGTGTGGGCGGGGAGGGGGGTATGACTGGGTGGGGGGGAGGGGGGAGGCTGGGAAGGGAGGTGAAGGGTAAACAAAGGAGGAGGCTGAAATGCTTGGTAAGAAATGTATGCATTATCCTGCCCATGTAATTGTAACCCCTCTGTACAGTATGTTCTCAAATAAAATAAAATAAAATAAAATATAAAAAAAAAGAAAAAAGAAATGTACTCACTATCTTGCCCATGTAATTGTAACTCCTCTGTACAGTATTTTCACAATAACAAAAAGAGAAAAAAAATGAGGGATACTCTCAATTCTTGTGTTTGGTTTTACAATGTATAAATGGTGGCATATATAATGTTTTTGTTTGTTTTGTTTTTATGTACCAGTCCTGTGGTCTGAACTCAGGACTTCTTGGGTGCTGTATGTGAGTTCTTTTACTTAAGGCCAGCATTCTACCACATGAGCTACAGCCTCACATCCAGGTTTTTTTTTTTTTTGGTGATTAATTGCAGATAAGAGTCTTAGGTTTTCCTGCCCAGGATAGCTTTGAATCAAGATCCTCACATCTCAGCCTCTTCAATAGCTAGGATTACACATATGAACCACTGGTGCCTGGCTAATGTTTTAACCCACAATGACATTAGTTCTGTGTTATTACTTCTTTCCTTTTTATTTTTAATTTTATTTTATTGTAAAAATGCTGTACAGAGGGGTTACAGTTAGATGAGTAAGGCAATGAGTACATTACTTGTCAATCTTTGTTATCCCTTCCCTTATTGTTGTTGCTCTATCACTACCCTTTCCCTCTTCCACCTCCCACACTCCTCCCTACCCCACCCCACTCCTGGAAGTTGTAAAGATCATTTCCAATATATTGTCCTGTGGATAACATTGTTGAAATGGTCATCCTCTGTCCTTATTTCACGGTTTTGTTATTCCCCTTCTCCTCCTCAGATCAGACAAATGTATATACCAGATGCAGGGTACCAAAATCAAGTACAGTGACAACAGGGGATGTACAGTAGGGGGAAGAATATACGAAGGGAACAAAAAAATCACATAGTACATTTAAAACAACGACAACAAAGAAAGACCTCTTGTGTCCATATCTTGTGGCTCATTTCATTTAACATCATCTTATATGGTCATATGTACACAGCTTTTGATCTTTTCAGCTCATATGATAAGATTATCCTATATGTAAACTAATTATTGCAAATAAGGGAAACCATGAGACCTAAATTTCTTTGGGTCTGGCTTACTTCACTTAATATGACCTTTTTCCCCAAGTCTTTCCATTTCCTAACAAATGGGGTGGTGTCATCCTTTCTGATGGAAGCATAGAATTTATATATATATATATATATATATATATAAATCTTCTCTCTCTCTCTCTCTCTCTCTCTCTCTCTCTCTCTCTCTCTCTCTCTCTATATATATATATATATATATATATATATATATATATATATATATATATCCCACGTTTTCTTGATCCATTCATCTACTGAGGTGCATCTGGATTGTTCCAGACTTTGAAATTTTTTTTTAATTTTTTTTTATGATACTGCTTTTCAGGATTTGGACCATAACTCTTAACAATTGGATTAGCCTCTTCCAAGTCCATCCCACAGTATTTCTGCCTTGCTACTTTATTTTTCTATGGTTCACACTTTAATTCACCATGGTATTTTATTTTATTTTTTTCTAGATTTTTTTTTATTGTGAAAATACTGTACACAGGGGTTACAATTACATGGGCAACATAGTGAGTACATTTCTTATCAAGCATTGTAGTCTCCTCCTTTGTTTCCCTTTCCCATCCCTTCCCATCCTCCCCCTACCCCCCAATCCTCTCCGCTCCCCCCCTGCACCAAAGTTGTAAAGATCGTTTTCGACATAATGACTTGTACATCTCATTGTTGCAATGGGTCCACCTGTATCCTTACTTAAACGTTTTGTTTTTCCCCTTCCCCTCCACAAATTATACCAACATCAAATACAGTGAAAGCAGGGTTTATAATGTGGGGGAGGGACATACAAAGCAACAAAGAAATAATCTTATAAATGCGTTAAAAACAATTGCATGAAAGAAAAAAATTGTTAATACATATCTTAGGGTTCATTTCCCTAACATCACCTTATCTGCCCTTTTCTGGTTGACTCCCACATATACTAAATATTGCAAATAACTTATTTCAAAGACATTTTTGTCAAATATTTTGACACATTTCTCAGCTTCATATAGATGAGACTTGGTAAACAAAATATGTCTGTGACAATTCTTGGGAAAGTTCCTTACATTTAGATGCTTCAAAATTATAGAACATTTCATTCTATTATAAAATACAGTATTCATTAGCACAAGATAGGGCATCCATCAAGAAAGGCTTGTTAGTTGAGATGTTCCTGGTCACAGCTGGAGTTCCATGGTTAACATTGTGTACTGAGTTCCTATCATTAGTTCTTGCAGTTCCTCTGTGTCTTTCTGTTTCCTAGTGTTGCTTACAATTTTAATCTACTTCAGCTTTAAGAGCTGAAGGTAACATTGATAACTCACTTTGCTGAGTGATATAAGCTTTTCCAAGTGACTCTGAACAAAATTTAACAAAATCTTAAGAGGACTGATTTACAAACAACAAAGACATTTTGGATCTTTTGTTAAATAGTTTTTCAACGATGCAAACCAAAACTTCCAGAATCCCAAAGAAAGAACACGTTTAATGTATATATTGCTCCTGTTTATGGAACAGTATTTAATAGGACAGTTATAGCTTTTAGTCAGTTGGCAAAATATCAAGTGTTTGAATTAAATCATATATATCTTCAATTCCATGTCCCATTGTATGCTTCTATTTGTATTATTTTTTTAACTAGACAAATTTATGGAGCATGGAAAGACACTTCAGCATATATACATGGTTGTAATGATCAGGTCAATACAGTTCCTATTTCTATATCATTAATAGTTTTTGGCTACTAATTTGTAATTTGTTGGGTAAAAATAAAATAAAAACCTCAAAAGCAAGACATGGTTATTCCCCTTCAGATGTTATTTCCCTTGAAAAATTATTTAATTATATTGTCAAGGTGATGTCCATAGGAGTTACATTTACATAAGTAAGATAGTGAGTACATTTCTTGTTGAACATTGTTACCCCCTCCCTCCTTTATCTCCCACTTCCCCACCTCTTACCACTCCCCACACCTTGTGATGTTCATTTCCAACATATTGTCTCATGAGTTTCACTGTTGCATTGCTTTGCTGTCTTTTGTGTCACCATTTTATCGTTCCTCTTCCCTATTCAGATAAACGTGTATACAATACACAGTGACCCAAATCAAATAGTGACAACAAGGGATAATCCATAGGGAAAAGATAAAGGAAAAAACCTAGCCCCTTAAAAAACAACACCAACAAAGAAAACCCTCTTGTTTCCACATCTAGGAGTTCATTTCGCTTAGCATCACCTTGTATGCCCCATATGTACATAGCTATTGAGCTGTTGTGATACTCTTCTAGGACTAAACTAGACATACACTAGTTATTACCAATGAGGGAAACCATGGAGTCTGTTTCTTTGGGTCTGGCTTACTTATTTAATATGATTTTTTCCTACTCTTTCATTTCTTTACAAATGGGGAGATGTCATTCTTTCTGATGGGAATATAGAATTCCATTTTGTATATTTCCCATATTGTCTTGATCCATTCATTTACTGAGGGGCATCTCAGATGGTTCCATATGTTAGCTATATATTATTAATTTTTTAAGTTTGATTAGTCCATATGGTACATATTTATGGCATATGGTCTTATATTTCATTGCTTGTGTACAACATGTACTGATTATCTTATTACTTTGTATTAGGAACCTTTAAATTCTTCAAATTCCTCTTCTGGTTATTCATAAATGTTGACCAGCTGGTTGTTATTATTGTTTTTAAACTATATTTTCTTAAAAGAATAGGTTTAGATAAAAGCAAAGTTGGAAAAATAACCCAGAGTTCTTATAGGAACATAGACTTTCCTGCCCAGGCTGGCTTTGAACCACGATCCTCAGATCTCAGCCTCCTGAGTAGCTAGGATTATAGGCGTGAGCCACTGGAGCCTGGCTAACTGTTACTTTTTTTTTGGTAAAAAATGAGTTTTTTAAAATTTTGTTTATGTGTGTGTGTGTGTGTGTGTGTGTGTGTGTGTGTGTGTATGTGTGTGTGAGAGAGAGAGGGAGGGAGAGAAAGAGAGAGAGAGAGAGAGAGAGAGAGAGAGAGAGAGAGAGAGAGAGAGAGAGAGAGAGAGAGAGAGAGAGAGAGAGAGAGAGAGAGAGAGAGAATGAAAGAGTATTGCTGCCAAAGAGGATTATTGAAGAATATAAAAACCTTAAAGTCTGATAAGATAGTAATATATTTTAAGCACTTGGAAGTGGTGGTATCACAGTTTCTCTTTTCTGATCACACAGTATCTGTGTCTCCCCAATGTTGTCCTGATCTGGTTTGTTGTGCAGGAGACAGCATAGCTGGCCAATGTTGCAGATGGCAGGCCGCGGCCATTGCCTCCAGTCTTTCTTCACCACTTTCTCAGCCTTGAAGAAATTGTGTATCTCCAGTTTTTCTTGTTTGAGCTTAATTTATTTTATCAGTGTGCATTCTATTTCCTGCTCCTGAAAAGAAGTCTCAGTTACATAGACCCGGGAAAGAGCCAGGAGCAATGGCCTTATCACTGATTGCCTTCCAACATAGCCAACATATTCCTGAGAGATCTTCAACCCACACTGCACATGGAAGTCCTCACACTCATCCTGCCTCATTTGAACGCATCTGTGATAACTTTAAATTCAGTGAGTATGCAGTGTAAAAATTCAATGTAATGCTTTGAGGACAAAATGACCGAGCCACAGGTAATCATTCACATTTTTCACTGTGTTAGCTGTCTCTCTGATGAGAAAATAATCCTGCCACACAGATGCATATCACTTATACAAGATGTTTGCCAACAATTCTTGTTGTTATATTGCATTTCTCTTCCTCCTCGTGTGTCCTCTCCTCCTCCTCCCCGTCTCCTTTCCCTCTTCCTTCCTTCCTCTCCTTTCCTTCCTCCCTTTCTTCCCCTTCTCCTCTTTCGCCTGATCTTCCCTTCCTCCTCTCTTTTCTTTTCCCTCCTCTCATCCTTTCCTCCTCCTTTTCTCTTCCTCTCTTCCTCCTCTTTTTCAATTTCTTCTACTTCTTTATGGTCCTTGGTCTTGGACTCAGGGCCTGTGCTCACTAAGCAGATGTTCTGCTGCTTGCTCTGCAGGACTCCAGTCTGGACTTCATTTCAATGACACTCTATTTTTGATTTGTTTTTAAGTAGCAAACCGAGCAAAGACTTTTGATTAAGGATTTAATTCATTGTATATATTCTACACCATAAATATGTGATACTTCATACAGTGTGGCTAATAGGTTTTGATTATTCTTTGGGCTTCTGATAAACTCATCAGAAACAATGATCCTGTGTTACTCCCAAATTAATGAACTGGTTACTTTGCATCTTGCTCAAGTACTTCCGTATTGCTCCCAGTTTAATGAACTATCACTTTGTGGTAGCATCACAGTAACACTAATCCGAGGATTGCTGAGGATCGGAAGATTAAGTCCATACAGGAAAATATGAGATGTATATCTTCAATGAACTACTAAAAAGCCAGAAGAAGACCTAAGGTTCTGTGGTGTACTGCCATCCTTGCACAGAATAAGCAGATGACAGGACCCAGGCCTGAGTTGAAGACCTGTGGTTGATGCAAACACACACACACACACACACACACACACACACACACACACACACACACACACACACACACACACACACACACACAGAATTTCCCAGCTAGAGAAAGTGCAGATATGTTTTCCTTATAGCATATCTGTTTCTATCCTATGTGTTTGGATACTTTTGAAAGCTTCATAATCACCTTCCCTAATTTCAATAAATGACTCCCTGTTCACTATTTTAATTCCTGGTTGGAAAATATTTTAAGGCAGTTTTTCATGTAGAATATTGATTTTGCTCCCAACACTGTTACTCTCTTGGATTGTAAGAACATAAATAATTATGCAGTTAATATTAGCTCATAAATTAAATTAAATTAAATGCGTCCATTAAGAGTTAAACTGTTGCTCAGAGGGAAGAGTTTGAAGTCACTTGTCTGAATTTGAAAGGTGGAGTGAGAGTTGCAGAGAAGCCTAAGGTAGTTATGGTAAGAGACAGATGAAAGGAAAAAGAAAATGAACTTTAGACTCCTCTTGAGGCCAGTTATCTTTCACAGGCCTGCACTTGAAATCAGTATGCAAATTCTTGCTCATTATCAAGCACTCTACCCACTGGGCCACATTTCCAAGCCCTGAAATAATTCATTAGTGAGGAGCATTCCTGGAGTTTGAAGCCAGAGCCTGGGCTCTGTCCTTGAGCTTTTTTATCAAGCATTCTAGCACTTAAGCCACAATTCCACTTCTGACTTTTGGTAGTTAATTCAAGCTAAGAGTCTCAGAAACTTTCCTGCCAAGGCTCACTTCAAACTGGGACCCTCAGATCTCATCTCCATAAGTAGGGTTTCAGGTGTGAGCCACACCCACTAAAAGCCAGTTATTTCAATGAGACTCCTATTTCCAATAAAAGTCTCAAACACACACACACACACACACACACACACACACACACATGCAAAAACTTGAGCTATTGCTCAAGTGTTATAGTGTTAACCTGAGGCAAAATCACCCTGGGACAATGGCCAGGCCCTAAGTTCAAGTGCTACAAGCAACAGAAAAATAAATAAATTCATTAATTAAAATTTAACAATGTCAAACAAAAAATAAAAGGAAAGTTGGAAGAAAAGAGGGGTGGGGAGGCCTGGCTACGTTACTAGAGTCAATAAGTGAAAGCATCAGGTGGCCTGTGGGAGTCTTGCTCCTGGAGGTAATAATATGGAAAAAAAGAAAAGCGATTAAAGCTTCAAAACTGAGTCAGGAAGTGGTGGCTCAAATATGCAATCCTAGGTACTTAAAATTAGAAAGCTGAGGATCTGGATTCATAGTCTGCCCAGGAAGAAAATCCTCCTGCCTGCCTTCAACCAGCAATGAGGCAGCATCAGCCCTATGCCTGCAGCACAGCTGGACCCTGTCTAGCTGCAGAAAACCTCCCCCAAACAATCTCGACCCCATGACAAAATCCAAGCCTTCCCCAAGTAGATTCAGAGCTCAGAAGCACTTTCTGTGCTCCAGGTACCCCATGGTTTGACTGCTCCATGGCGACATGTGGGGCAGACACTTACATCAAAACTCTACCTTAACTTGCTGGCTCCCTAGGTCTAGGGGCCCAGCCCAGGCTCCCTTCTTGCCCTACAGGGGCAGAGACTAAACCCTATTTTTAGCTCCCACATCACCTGCCTCCCTGGAGCACTAGAAGCCCCTGCAAAAAATCCACTCCTGACTCACTTTCTTAATGAAGTTGGGGGCTGGAGACATCTTGAAAGTTCCCTAAAGCCAGCAGTTTCTTCCTCCTCCCCATCTAGCTTGTCCTGTCTATGCCGTAAGCCAGATGGTGAGGGTGTGGGTGTGGCAGGACCCACATATGCTCGAGTCAGAGCAGGACTCCAGCTTGGTACCTAGTGCTGATGCTCATTGGGTAATGCTCAACAATCTTATCACTCCTCAAAGCCCTCTCATTTTAATTTATTTATTTAATTGGGAAGGGAAGACCCTGAGATAGAACTCATGATCCCTGTGCTTCTTTTGCTCAAGGCTAGCACTCTACCACTTGAGCCACAGCTCCATGTTTGGCTTTTCTACTTATTTCTGATAAGAGTATCACAAACTTTCCTGCCCAGGCTGGCTTCAAACTGTGATCCTCAGAATTTAGCCTCCTGACTACCAAGTTTATAGGTGTGAGACACCTACACTGGAAAGCTTTTATTTATTTGTTTATTTATTTATTTTGGGCTTGGGGCTTGAACTCAGGGCATGGGTGGTGTTTCAGTGCTCTTTTTGCTCATGGCTAACACTCTACAATTTTAATCCACAGCTTCACTTTCAATCTTATGGTGATTAATTGGAGATAAGAGTCAAACAGACATTTCTACCAAGATTGGCTTTGAACTGTGATCCTTAGCTCCTGTTTAAGTAAGATTACAGGCATGATCCACCAGTACCCAGGCAAACCAGATTTTTAAGACACTCTTATTTTCAACAACCCAACAAGGAAAATAAGTTGAGCTGTGGTGCAGTTGCCTTGAACAAAATTGGTCTAGGATGGGCACCAGGGTCTGAGCATCATGGTTCAATGCTAGCCTGGGCAGGAACGTCTGTGAGACTCAACTACAAAAAAAATCACCAGAAGACTGGAAGTGGCATTGTGGCTCAAGGGGCAGAGTGCTTGCCTTGTGCTGAAGAGCTGAGGGACAGTGCCCAGTCACAGAGTTCAAGTTCCATAGCCAACAAAAAAATGGTCCTGGACATGGGCAGGCCCTGAATTCAAGTCCTACCTAGAACCAAGAACAAAATAAATAAATAAATTCATTAAAAATAAAAGAAGAAACTGTAAAATAAAAAGAAAATATGTGTTGGAAAAAAATGGACATTAAGGGAGTTGGGAGGTGTGATCAAGTTGGCAGAGAGTAAGCCATGAGATCAAGTCTAAGGTAGCAGCAGCACTGGCCTTTCCCACACAATCGTCTCCTTCCTCATTGACTACTTGAGCTGGGAACTGGGGGCATTGGTACAATTCCCCAAACCAGCAGCTCCTCCACCTGCCTGCAGTTCAGGCCAGGCTGCACATCTGCTGAGATAGAGAAGGCTGGAAGAGGGAGGAGTGGAGGCAGGGCCTGCCTCTGCCCTGATACCACCCCTCAGTTAATATTAGTCTATTTCTTTGGTTTTCCTTTCTGTTTATTTCTGGTCTCAAACTAGGATGTGAACTCAGTATTTGCCACTTTTACTCACTGACTAGTGCTCAACCGACTGAGCCATATCTCCAACAATTAGAGATATTTCATTTTTAAAATTAATTGACTTTTAAATTTATTTACATATTGTGGGGCAGGCCTAGAACTTGAACTCTTGGTTGGGTGCTGTCCCTGAGCTTCTTGCATTAAAGGCTAAAACTCTGGCACTTGAACCTCAGCTGCACTTCTATCTCTCTATTGTCATTAATTTGAGATAAGAGTCACAGACTTTCCTGCCCAGGCTGGATTCAGATTGGAGCATTCAGATCTCAGTGTCATCAGTAGCTAGGGGTACAGGTTGAATCACCTGCACCAGCAAACCATGTTTTGTTTGTTTGTTTTCATTTTTTCTTTTTGTTTTTTGTTTTTCCCAGTCCTGGGGCTTGAACTCAGGGTGTGGGATCTGTCTCTGAGCTTCTTTTACCCAAGGCTGGTGCTCTACCACTTGGGTCAAAGTGCCCCTTCTGGCTTTTTCTGTTTATGTGATAAAGAGGAATCGAACCCAGGGCTTCATGCATGGTAAGCAAGCACTCTACAAATAAAACACATTCCCAGGCCCTGAATCCATGGTTTTATTGAAACTCTCAATTTCTAAAAAATCAGCAAGATTAAAAAGGGAAAAAGAAGGTGAAACATGTCTTAAGCTATAGGCTGGTGGTTTGAACCTGAAACCCCTGATTCTGAGGAGGGTGAGAGCTGAAGGATATGGGTTACGAACCACAGAACAGCCTAGTTTTCGAGAACTGATTTGGAAAATCACCAGCACAAATGAAGTAGAAGTCGCATGCTGCTGGCTCATGACTACACAAGTCTGGAGGTTGGGATCTGAGAACCACCATTGGAGGCCACTTCTGGCAGGAAATTGCATGAGGTTTGAAAATCCAATAAAGATACAAAGGCAAAAAGTAGGGATGTGGGCAAAAAGTGATGATGGACAGAGCATTGGTCTGGAATAGATTAAAAACGAAAATGAAAAAAGAAAAAACAGAAGAATGGAGTGGAAGTATGATTGATGAGGTCCTGGGTTACTAAATACAGTAATGTAAAAATGTAGTCCAATCCAAACACAAAAGGAGTAAATTTATTACTCATGGGTATATAGAGATATATTTAATGAGAGTACAGAAGGAATTTCAAATGTAAAAATGCCACAAAGGGATTTTTTTCTCTTTCTTCTTTGGTGGTAGATGGGGACTCAAACTCAGGACCTGACTCTGGTTCATTGGCTATTAGTCTACCAACTGGGCCACACCTCCATCACCACATGCAAATTGTCTCAGCTTCTCATGCTTCTGTTCAGCAGCACATGCATTCTTTTGATTGCCCACTGGGTTTGCACATGACACTCCAAAGACAGCTCCAGCTGCAGCCTCTTGAAGAGGTAGGGGTAATTAGGGTCCCACAGCAAAATCTCTTCTAAACTGAATGGGGTGCCTCTTGCCTATGCTCTTGCTATAAAGGAAGTGAGGTGTGTGGGTGATGGTAGGAAGGCAGCTTAGACAGGGGGCAAAGAAACAAAAATTTTCCCTATCAAATGACCCCAGGGCTTAAGTAAGCACTATGTGGACCTACCTCCAGGCACTCAGCCTCTGGACTGACCACTCTCAGCTATCAATCCTCGGTTTGCACGGCCACAGCTGTCTGGAGGTTGGCTTCAGGATACCCCACTTTCCCCTGCTCTGTGCATTCTAATTGAGCTCCCCATGAGTGCATGAGTTACAAAGGTTGCAGTGTCCATGCTGCAGCCCCTTGGGTTTCAGGCTATGACTGTAGCCCCTGCTTCAGATTCCCCTACATTACTGCTGCCTCTTTTTGGCTTTTGCCCTTTTGCATTTTTGGCTCTTTGCCCTCATCCCTGGCCTGTCAGAGCCAAAAAGGACCTCCAGGAGGACCCCTCCACACATGCATCAAATGTACCCTGGACTCCCAGTGACTCCTGGTGGTCAGTAGGACTTATATGAACACTAGGAGAGCCTGAAGATAAATGTTACATACACATGAAAACTAGTATGATGGCTTGACCTTCAAGGTCTCTAGAAATGGAGGTTTGACCCCCATAAATTTTGCTTCACTATGAATTTTCTATTTTCACACTTAACACCATATACTTTCCTTGTGCTTCCTTTATTGGATTTTGTCTTACTCTTTCCAAAGAATTATTCTAGTGCGGGTTGATACCATGTCTCTGGTGATGACACCAACAGACTCAAGAGGAAAAGGAAGTGGGACATGGAGTACCCATCCTTTCCAAAAGAGTCCACCACAGGCCAGAAGAGCAATTCTTAAGACAGTGGGCACAGTTTCTGCCTCCCTCTCTGAATCATGGCTCAAGTTTGGAAAAGGATTTCAGGACACCTGAAGTATAGAATTATTGAAATACTGAATTATCTCCAAGACCAAAGAAACAACCACATCTTGTACATTGATCTCAAAAATATACCATGGAGTTCCAGTGAAAATGATTACTTAGATGAAGATAAGACACTGTTTAAAATACAGGGAGGGGGGTCCAAGATGGCGACGGGGCAGTAGGGGAACGCCACAGCTCTCCCCAACCAAAAAGAGAGTTCGAGTTCCAACGCTAATCTCCCCAAGAGACCAACAACAACAAAAAGATGAACACTCAGAGAAAAACCGGAGGTGGAAAATAACAAAAAAAGAAAGAGAGGAAAAGAAAAATTTCAGAACAGAGAAGAGCGAAGACCCCTCCCCCAACCTTTACTGGCCGCGTGGCAGTGCGCCAAGTCGCCGGCCAGCCGGCCCGGCTGGGGCTGCCGGAGTCCCAGATACACAGGGGGCCGCCTGCAGATCACCCGCACAGAAGCCTCCTGAGGTACCGGCTTGCAGAACAACTGATCGCCAGGAACAGAGAAACCTACAAGCCGGGAGTCTCCACAAGGATCCCACCTCCACCCCTCACTCTCCACCGGAGCAAAGAGGCTCCATCCCGCCAAAGCTACCCAGCAACGGCAGCGCGACAAAGGGACCTATGTGCAGATCACCCTCACAGAAGCTGCCTGAGGCACTAGACCCACCTGTTCGCGATCTCAACGACCCGGGCGGCGACCGCCCGGGTCCCAGAGGCACAGGGGGCTGCCTGCAGATCACTCACGCCTGAGGCACCCGACCTGCCTGATAGCGATTGCAATGACCGGGGGGGGGGGCCGCCCAGGTCCCAGAGGCACAGGGGGCTGCCTGCAGATCATCCGAGCAGAAGCCGCCTAAGGCATCGGTGTCAGACCCACCAGATCTCTACAACTAGTGAAGAAGCCGCCTGAGCGTGGACTCTGTGGACCTGACAGCTTCGATAGAGGCAGAGACAGAAAAGAATTACACAGAGCCACCACCGCCCAGCCCAGCCCGCAACCACCCAAACTGAACTCGGATTGCAACAACAACTGATAATCTACACCACACAGAAACAACCAGCTCCAGGGTGAGTACGCCAAAGGGGACAGTGTATCCCTCAAGGGAGACCAGAGCTGGAGGGAATCCCCAGGGGACAGTGTATCCCTCAAGGGAGACCAGAGCTGGAGGGAATCCCCAGACCCTGACCTAGACTCCCTACCACAACACCCGGACCACAGAACCCACTAAAACTGGGAACTGTTCCAGAGCTCCACCAGCCCGTGGGGCACACTCCGCTGGACAGGCCAGAGCAAGAGTGCCCCTGGAAGGGAGCTTAAATGCCCAATCCAGGAATAGCGCCCCTGGGTCAAGACTACAAACAGTAGAAGGAATTTGAACTGTATCCTTCAGGCTGCATAACCTAGGTGGTATACACATCAGCACAGGCCTAATGAGCACGCTCCAGGTTGGGGCCAGAACCAGGCCTGGGGATCCGGTGCCTGAACAACACAACCAACTCCTCCCAACTGAAGTAAAAAGCTGAGCATACGCCTCAACAGAGGGGAGAAAATCAGGAAACAGCACTCCCCAGGAAGCACGCCCTTGACAACAAAATACCTGGAGGCCCAGGACAAGAGAAGCCCAAACCCCAACAAAACTCCACCAATATACCCTAGGCTGGAAATTGGGCAACACAGGCTGCCAGCACCTGATAGTAAGCAGGAGCTCAGGCGGATAAAGCGGCTCAGCAGTAGAGTGAGAGTCTTGGATGTATGAGGCCCTGGATCTGATTCCTCAGCACCACAAAAACAAAAAGGGTCAGACGTGGTGCTGTGGCTCAAATGGTAGGGTGCCAGCCTTGAGCTGAAGAGCTGAGGGACAGCACCCAAACCTAGATTTCAAGCCCACAACCAGCCCAAAACAAACAAACAAACAAAAACACATCAGGAGCCCATAGCAGACTCCAGTATTTGGGAGAGTGCATCCAGAGCATCTGATCTTCCCAAGAGCACCCATAGGAGCAAACACAAGCAGTCTAGGCTGCTCAACCCTTCCAAAGGCGGGAATTGCCAGCAATCTACAGCAGAGAGCTGAGAATCCTAAGTAGGTCAGAATAGCAGCTGGAAATAGGCTCCCAACAGAACCCGGATCAGGCACAGACTCTCTCTACCAATACAGAATTAGCAACCAAGCAAAGACAGACACACCAAAACAAAATTGCAGAGCAGTCTCCTGAACCCCCATGCGAAAATCACAGAGAAAAATCACAAGGTTTACCACTACCCAGGACAGCAAGCTCACCTCAAAAGCCAGCAGCCACGCAGGGGAGAGCCCCAGTGGGAGCAAAGCTGGAATGGAAGACAAAAGCTACATCCAAGGGTTGCTGGAGGCAATGACTCAAGAAATAAAGCGAGAAATTGATCAGAAATTGAAAGAGCACAAGGATGAACTACCAAAAGGGATACAGGATATCAAACAAAATTTGGATGCAAAAATAGAAGCTGCACAAACCTCAGTAAGAAGTGAGATAAACGCCAAATTAGAGGTAATACATACTGAGATCAGTACTCTGAGAATCAACATTGAATCCATAAAGGGATCCATTTCCTCCATGCAAACCACAATAGAAGCCATGGTCAACAGAGTGAATGAAATGGAAGGTAGAGTGTCAGATACAGAAGACAGAATACACCAACTGGACCAAAAAGTGACAGATTTGGAAAAATCACTCAAATGAAACCAAAGGGAAATTCAAGAGGAAGCAGATAATGCCAAGAAATTTAACCTTCGCATAATCAGAGTGGACGAAGGTGAGGAATTCCAGAGCAAGGGAATGCAAGACCTATTTAACAAGATAATCAGCGAAAATTTTCCCCACCTCAAAAAAGACCATCTTAACTACATTACAAAAGCTTATAGAACACCCAACAAGCAAGATCCCAGGAGAAACACTTCTAGACACATTATAGTAAAAATGATAGATCTGAATAATAAGGAAACAATCCTGCATGCAGCAAAAATGAAGAAGCAGCTATACTACAACGGGAAAAATATTACAATCCCTGCAGATCTCTCCACACAAACAATGAATGCAAAAAAAGCCTAGGAAAGCACCCTACGAGCCCTGAAAACCAATAACTGCCAACCCAGACTGATATATCCGGCAAAGCTAGCATTCACATTCGATGGAGAACTGAAAACTTTTAATAGCAAAGAAAAACTGAATGAATACATAAACATTAAGCCATCATTACAAAGAATTCTAAGAGGGGGGACACAACCTGAAGAAAGCAACCAGGAACTGGGACCTGCCCCAAACAGGCATTACTCAAAGTCTAACTGAGCAAGCACAGGAGGAAAGGAAAGAAGAAAAACTTAGGAAAACGGAATGGCAGGGAAAACAATGCATCTCTCTATACTTTCTCTTAATATAAATGGGCTGAATTCGCCAATTAAAAGAAAACAAACTGAGGACTGGATCAGAAAACAAAACCCATACATCTGTTGCCTTCAGGAGACCCACCTCTCAGCCAAAGATACAAACAAACTCAGAGTGAATGGGTGGAAAAAGATCTACCAATCAGATGCCCCCAGTAAGAAAGCAGGCGTAGCTATCCTGATATCTGACAAAATAAACTTTTCATTAAAATCAATACAGAAAGATAAGGACGGACACTACATTTTAATACAGGGAATAATCCAAGAGGAGGATATAACCATCATCAACTTATATGCTCCAAATATTGGTGCACCCAGATACATTAAACAAATGCTCTCAAACTTACAGAATAAATTAGATCCCAATATGATAATACTAAGAGACTTTAACACACCACTCTCACCAAAGGACAAGTCTACCAACCAGAGGACTGGCAAAGAAGCTACCGAATTAAGTGAGGCCATACTTCAAGAAGAATTAACTGACATCTACCGAGTATTTCACCCTAAAACAACACAGTACACATTCCTCTCAGCAGCTCATGAAGCTTTCTCCAAACTAGACCATATCATAGTTCATGCAAGGAACTTAAGCAAATACAAAGGGATCGACATAATCCCCTATATCCTATCTGACCACAGTAGAATCAAGCTAGCTATCAGTAACAACGCATACCACAGAAATTTCTCTAATAGATGGAAATTGAACAGCACACTCCTTAACAATGCCTGGGTAACGGAAGAGATCAGAGAAGAAATAAAGCATTTCCTACAACTCAATGAAAATGAAAACACCTCACAAAGAAACTTGTGGGACACAGCAAAAGCAGTCCTGAGGGGCAAATTTATTGCCCTCAGTGCCCATATCAAGAGAATGGAGACAGACCAAGTAAATAATCTCATGTTGCAATTTAAACAGCTGGAAAAACAAGAAAAAAAGGGACCTAAATTTACTAGACGAAGCCAGATAACCAAATTAAGAGCAGAGATTAACCAATTAGAAAATCAGAAAACCATAACCAAAATAAACCAAACAAAAAGCTGGTTCTTTGAAAAATAAACAAAATTGATGGCCCGTTGGCTAGATTAATTTAAAAAAGAAGAGTGGAAACCCATATTAATAGGATTAAGGATGCCACGGGAAACATCACAACACGTACCCAAGATATCCAAACAATTCTGACAGACTACTTTCAAAAGCTATACTCTCAAAAGGAAGAAAATCGGGCAGAAATGGATGCATTTTTAGAGAAATACAAGTTGCCCAAACTGAGCAAAGAAGAAGTTAACCAATTAAATAAGCCAATATCCTATAACGAGATACAGGAAGCTATCAAAACTCTTCCAACAAAAAAAAGCCCAGGACCAGATGGATTCACAGCAGAATTCTATAAGACCTTTAAACAAGAACTAATACCATACTCCTCAAGCTCTTCAGAGAAACAGAGAAGGAGGGAGCTATCCCAAACTCATTCTACGAAGCCAGTATCACACTCATCCCCAAACCAGGCAAAGACCCAAACAAACAGGAGAATTACAGGCCAATTTCCTTGATGAACACAGATGCAAAGATCCTTAACAAGATTCTAGCTAACAGAATCCAGAAACACATTAAAAAAATTATACATTATGACCAGTTAGGCTTCATCCCAGAGACACAGAGATGGTTTAACATACGTAAGCCAATAAAATTAATCAAACATATCAACAGAGCCAAGGTCAAGAAATCATGATTATCGCCACAGATGCAGAAAAGGCCTTTGATAAAATTCAACATTCATTCATGCTAAAAGCTATGGAGAAAATAGGAATAGAAGGAACATTTCTAAAAACAATAAAAGCCATTTATGACAGACCAATAGCCAATATTATACTTAATGGGGAAAAGCTACAACCAATTCTCCTAAAATCAGGAACAAGGCAAGGATGCCCACTGTCTCCACTCCTCTTCAATATAGTCCGGGAACCCTAAGCCAGGGCAATAAGGCATAAAAAGACATTAAAGGGATCCGCATAGGGAAAGAAGAAGTTAAACTATTCCTTTTTGCAGATGACATGATACTATACCTTCACGATCCCAAAAACCCCACCCCAAACTCTTAGAAATCATAAATCACTTCGGCAAAATAGCAGGATACAAAATAAACCCACAAAAATCAGTTGCCTTCCTATACACTGACAATGTACAAGAAGAGAGGGAAATAAAGGGAGCAACCCCATTCACAATAACCTCCCAAAAAATAAAATATTTAGGAATTAACCTAACCAAAGGTGTAAAAGAACTATTTAATGAGAACTATAAAAAGTTAAAGAAAGAAATTGCAGAAGACACTAGGAAATGGAAAGACCTCCCATGCTCCTGGATAGGCCTACTTAATATAGTAAAGATGGTAATACTTCCAAAACTAATATACAAATTCAATGCAATTCCTATTAAAATCTTAATGACGTACATCACTGAAATAAAGAAAACAGTCCAAAAATTCATATGGAACAACAAAAGACCTAGAATAGCCAAAACAATTCTAGGGGATAAAGACAATATGGGAGGGCTATCCATGCCAAACTTCAAACTCTACTACAGAGCTATAATAACAAAGACAGCATGGTACTGGCACAAAAACAGACCCGAAGACCAATGGAACAGAATAGAAGACCCAGAAATAAATCCACAGGCCTACAGCCAGCTGATATTCGACAAAGGAGCCAAAGACATACAATGGAAGAAACACAGACTCTTCAACCACTGGTGCTGGGAAAACTGGGCAACCACATGCAGAAAACTAAAAGTGGACTCCAGCCTATCACCATGCACCAACATCAACTCAAAATGGATTAAAGACCTTAACATTAAACTTGAATCTCTGAAACTACTGCAGGACAGAGTAGGAGAGACTCTTGAACTAATAGGCACAGGAAGGAACTTCCTGAACAAATCCGAGGTTCACAACAAGTTGGAGAAAGACTCGACAAATGGGACTACCTTAAAATAAAAAGCTTCTGCACAGCTAAATCTATCACAACTAAGCTAGAAAGACAACCAACTAATTGGGAAAAAAATATGTACCAGCAATATATCAGGCAAGGGTTTAACATCCTGTATATACAGGGAGCTCAAGAAACTAATCCCTCCCAAACCTAACAAACCAATTACTAAATGGGCAAGGGAACTAAAGAGGGACTTCTCAAATGAAGAAATAAAAACGGCAAAGAAACACATGAGGAAATGTTCATCATCCCTGGTGGTGAAGGAAATGCAAATAAAGACAACCCTGAGATACCACCTTACACCAGTCAGAATGTCCCACATCCACAAATCAGCCAACGACAAATGCTGGAGGGGATGTGGAGAAAGAGGAACCCTATTACACTGCTGGTGGGAATGTACTCTTATACAACCACTTTGGAAAGCAGTCTGGAGGGTCCTTAGAAAGCTAAAGATTGACCTCCCTTACGACCCAGTCATACCACTTCTAGGCTTTTACCCTGAACAACAGGAACCAATATACAAGGACACGTGCACCTCCATGTTTATTGCAGCACTGTTCACAATAGCTAGGATATGGAAACAACCCAGATGCGCCACCACAGATGAATGGATCCAAAATCTGTGGTATCTATACACAATGGAATATTATGCGCCATTAGAAATGACAAAATAATGGCATTTGCAGGGAAATGGATGGAGCTAGAAGGAATCATGTTGAGCGAGGTAAGCCAAGAACGAAGAGACAAACGGTACATGGTCTCCCTGATAAGCGGATGCTAAATCCAAAATGTTAGGTGATACGACAAAACTAACAGGACTTAAGAAACAAAGAACTCCCACTCATCTGGTTGAACCACTACTAAATATCCCCATGCTGCTGATCACATATATGGTATATAACATGTGAACACCGTTATATGGTACAGACTGTGATTGACAATTTGCTCCAGGAAAGTTAGAATGAACTTGTGACTTTAAATGAACATCATTATTCCACAATACTGTGAAATTCTGGAAATTATGTAATCACTTAATCACAATAAAAAAAAAAAGAACCTTGGGGAAGGGAGGGAGGGAGGGGATGGTAGGGGGAAAACAATGGAGGGGGTAACAATGTTCAAGAGGAAGTGTACTCATTACCTCACTCATGTAACTGTAACCCTCTGTATAGTATCTTTACAATAGAATATATATATATATGTGTATATATATATATATATATATATATATATATATATATATATATAAATACAGAGAAACAATGGGAATGCCACTAGAATAGGCAGGGATAATTTGTGTGCAGAAGATATGGACAAGGGAGATGAATTGCAGTTGATTAACTGGGAAATGGACAGTGACAGAGAAGAAACTATTAAAGGCAATTAATGTGAAGATGGAAGGAGTGCCATGGAAATCTCAGATGGTGATTCTCGTGCAAGTAGTTATTCTTTGGCAAGTGATGATAGGAATCCTGAGCTTCCTAAGGCAAGACCTGGCTTTATTGCTTAGCTGGGCTAAAACTGAAGATTCTCCTCCCTCAAGTTCATGAGTTCTGGGATTACAGTCTTGCACTACCACATTCCTGTTTGAAACATTTAACTCTTATGCTAGATTATTGCTTTTTCACCTTTGAACTTTATAAGCCTTACTTCGACATTTCTGGACCTTGCCATGAACATGTGTCTGAATTATGAGGAAAGGATCGTTCCAAAAGCTTCCCATACTGAAACACCTACCTTGGGTACCTGTCAACTCACTCTGCTCATCTGGCCTTCGTGGAGATGTCCCTTCTGCTCTGGTCATTAAGAGGTCTGCCAAATTCTCATCTGCTTACCAGAAGAACACAGAGGTGGAGGGCTTAATATGGCAATGAGAATGAAGAAGTTTACTTCACTGAAACTTCTGTTATTTGCCTTATTTTTGTTTGTCATGTTTACCTTGCTCACAGATTACATTCTTTTTATGGTATGATGGAGTAATACATTTATTTTCCTCAGCATTTAAGTTTAGTTATTTGTTTTCATTGAGACAAACTTCTGAGAAAGAACAACTAGCCTCATGTTCATTTCCACAAATGGATGTTTTGTTTTTCATATTCCCTTGTAAGACAATAATTATTGGTCTGGAAAGTCAGGAAATAGAAATAGATTAAAACTTTTAACAAGACATATTTATTTGTGAAGTTAGTAGGCTTTGGATTTTTAGTCTAAACTGTGTGTGACTAGTATTCAGTCTGGTCCACTCAGATGACAAACTTTTGGAGGTTTTGCTTTATTTTCTTGGCAAACCATTAAACATTTCTTCAGAGAACATAGAAATCAGACTTTCTTCTCTTCATAGCGTCCACTATGCTTCAGATAATTCATCTGTAATCCTCAGCCAAAATCCAGTGCATTTGCTTTTGATTTATTGGAGCAGTCTAACTGCCAAAAATAAGGGAAACCATGCAGCCTGTCTTCTCTGAGTCTGGATTACTTCCCACAATATAATGTTTTCCCTGTCTTTCCACATTGTTACAAATGGTATTCAATCATGCTCTCTGATGGATGAGTGGGGTTTGTGTGTGTGTGTGTATACACACACATATACATATGTGTGTGTGTGTGTGTGTGTGTGTGTGTAACCTCATACATATATGCCACATTTTATTGATCCATTCATGATTTAAGGTTTTTCTAGTTATTGGAAAGTGAGAGACATGAACCTTATCACCCGGTTTGTGGGCAGAGACATGAGCTCTTGGAGCAACAGTCCTGACCCTTGTTACTCTTTTTTATGGTCTGAAGTGGCAACAGCTGATCAAATATTAATTTGTTCATTTTTGTAAATTCTGGGACCTGAATTCAGTGCCCGTGCACTGTCCCTAAGCTTTTTTGCTTAAGTCTAACACAAAAACACTTGAGCCACAGCAACACTTCTGCTTTTTCTGGATATGTTGTTACTGAGGAATCAAACCAGGGCTTCATGCATGCTAGACAAGCACTGTATCACTGAGCCAGCTTCCCTGTCCAAGATTTTATTTTTTAAAACTAACATGTAATAGAACAAACTACATGAACAACTATATTACAGCAGGCAAACTCCTTGATTAGAACCATGACATCCCTGGCCAGAAACCTGGGACACCAGGTCTTTGCCATATATCTCCTATGCAGTGAGCTTTTATCCACTGATCAACATTTCATTGGCCTGAAAGGAAGCAGAGTGATGTGTTGTGAAACATGATCCAAGGAGACAGAGGGGGCCTCATTCCTCAATGTCAACACTGAGGATGAGTATTCACTAATCCCAGACCCTCGGGGAGGGATTGTGCTAGTGGACACCAAGTATAAATTGTGTGGGGTCATAATCCAATGGGAAGATAAGCTAGGCGATTAAGAGATATAACCTTATTGAGAATCACATGGACTCCAAAACTGTGAACTAAAAAAGATCTCTTTGGTTTGATGTTCTTGTTCTAACTTCCTTTTTCTGTACTCTGGCTTCTAAATTCAGCTCTCATGTGTGAACTCTTCATATGCAATAAAATAAGCCATAAATAAGGCCAAATAATTGGTAATCTTATGGAAGTGAGCCAGGCATAGAATGGCTGTCTGGAGTTTCTTTTCCTATATGAGTTATGAAAATTGACTTATTCCTGAGATACAGAGAACATGATCTATGGCTGAGGGTATTGCTGCTGGATATCACCTTAGAGATCACATTTCAACACGTGTATATAACTATAAGAGAAAAAGTGACCAAGACTTTCATGTTCCCAAAATTATTGCCATAATGAGTGAGTCTGACACATGACATCCCATGACTGTATGGAGCAAGTGAACATTCTTTTGTTTTTAAAACATGTAGTATATACATATATACATGCTTATACACATTACACTGACGTTAACTTTGTCCAAAGTTTTCATTTTGGTTTCAGAGGAAAGTGTTTGGATTTCACCATTCCAGAAACAGTCTCTCTCTGGGTGAGGATGTGAGAATGGGTCGAAATGATGACTTCCTTCTGTGTTTCTCTGGCAGTGCTGAAAACCAGACCAAGAGCTTCTGGTCTTCAGGTAAACAAATTGTTGATAGAGACGCCCTTCTCAAGAGATGCAATCGTCATGAATAGTGCTCACTGTACACTACAGTTTTACTTCCACAAGTGCCCAGAGCACACGAGCGAATGCTGGAGGGCACAGATGTGGGTGATTCTCCTTTAAGAGGGGCAGAAGGGATGAAGACAGTGGCAGGAAACCTGTTCCTCAGCAGAAAGCCTTGCAAAATCTGAACATGACCCTATGTGAGGCTGGCTATTTGAGCACAGTCTTGGACAGGTCATGAGCATCTGAAGAGTGTGGAATGTTCTGCTAAGCCAAAGGTTGACTAGCAGCCTCTCCTTGGGGGAAAAGGATGGTCTAAAAGTAAACACTTATTAGAAATCTCACTAAACCTTGTTTTTTATATTAAGTCAGTTCTTCAAGGCAGAGAAGTGAGAATGGATAAAGGAGAAGGGTCCTAGGACCACTGAATTTTCCCATCTTAGAGCATCATTTTCTTTCTCAACATACAGTAGAGAAACCACAGCTTAATCCCCCAGTCAAGCAGGAACTATATTTTCAACACAGTATATGCCAACATGTTCAGGTTCAGAGAACCCAGTGATAGTGGTTCCATTATATTCTCCACAGTAACTTTTCTCTTTTGTGAGATCGGGTCTAAGTAGGCCTTTGGGCTAAGCTACATGTGTATGCGGATCAGAGGCATATACCAGCATGCCTAGCTTCGTTACTACTTTTTATGTTTTCTGCCTTTTCAAGGTCAGTCAATAGCTCTAACATGGCTCTCTCCCATTTGTCTTCTATTCATGCCCTTACATGGTTCTCTTCGTCTGGTCTAACTGGAGCCATCTGTCTCTAGCCATCATACTGTTATGGTGGCCCATCTTGCTTCTTTCAAGCTAGCTCCATACACATCTGATTGTTACTAGGGAGTCTTTCCTGACTTGTGCTTTTCTCTTTTCAAAATGCCTGATTGTGCAGGACATTGAAAGGAATTCCTGAATTTTCTCAAGAGTGTAAATGACTAATTCAAGGCTGTTAACAGTTTCCCACTTAAACACACAAGTAGTAGGCCAGGATTGGTGGCTCACATCTGTAATCTTCGATACTTAAATCTGGAGGATGGTGGTTCCAAGTCCAACCTAAGCAGAAAAGTCTTGAGATCCCACCTTCAAAATAATCACAAAAGAAGGGCTGTATGTATAGCTTAAAGTGACTCTACAATCTGAGCAATAGCTGTCATAGTATAGGTCACTTTGTGCTTCTTGTACGACAGGGTCTTTAGTCCCAGGTTTGTACTAATAGCAACTCTTTAATTCCAACTTTGCGTATGTGAGTGTATGTGTACAACTTTACACACTCATGCACTTTTTGTGTACATTGAGTATTAATTAAGGTGCAGGTGCTTATGTTGCAGAGACTTCAAACAAATTTGAATCTTTCCAAATACAATGAACCATCAAGAATTCTACCACTGTCATTATTCAGTACAAAGTTTCCATTTCCAAAATGCCATTTCGCTAGATGGTGTTTATCTATCCAAATTTACTTAGTCTTTCCTCTAGTTGACCCTCATCCTTCCATACCATTGTACATCCATACACTCCCCAGATTATTGCTTATAATGATCATACCATGTTCCTGAAATAAGGATTCTTTAGTGAAAGAATTAGCATTTAATTGTTAGCAAGTCACCTTCTTCAGTAATAACTCACAACGAGCTTAAAGTTCTACCCTTAATTTGGTCGGGCTAGGTGGACACAGCATAATAAAATGGACAAAACATCATTTCAATGTCAGGTAGAGCACTATAGGACCTGACCTCATACCAATTTGTGCTAAACATGGCCCTCACAGGTGAGGGCAGAATACCTTTTTGTCCTTGTGGGACTCCTGAATTTCAGGGAAGCAGGACGCTGAGACAGAGCCCAACCCTTACACTTCTCAGATTGCTGGCCAAGTTTCAGAAAAACTCAATAATCTGCTCAAGGAAGGTATGCCAAGGTACAGGTGAAGAAAAGACAGGAGCTAAAAATTTGGCATGGGATTTCTGAGAAGACACCTTTATACTTACTAAGAACTTAGGGCTTTTATAAATGGCTCAGGATTGGTTGTGGTCAGACAGTGTGGGTATGCAAGCCAATGAGGGGACTGGCAATTTCAATACAGTGTCATACAATAGTGACAAAAAGAGAATAACCCCAAATGGGGCTTCACTAATCATCTACCTGATATCAAAGTATTGTGTCTGACCAGTACTGAGTGTGAACCTGGACTGCTGGGCATAGGACATAGGATGTGAATTGAGTTATAAATGGAGGGATGGGTTGATGAAAATAATTGTCAAAAGCAACAGTACACTCACATCTACCGGGGATGAGTCATAAAGGGACAGTGCACTCAACCATATGAACCCATTAGCACTGCTCATTCTTGGTTGCTGGCCAATCACTTCCTGGCTTATCAAACAGCATGCCATGTGGCAATGGTTTGGTGGACACAGAGGGCTAGCATATAAATATCAGTGAATACCTGGCATGGTAGTGGAGAGAACCAAGTCTTGGCCACCCTGCACTGCTCATTCCCAAGGTTCTCAGCCTGTTAGCTCCTTGTGGCAAACTCACTTCTCCGATGGGAACAGGTGCTGCCTGCAGACCTCCCTGTTTTGCGCTCCAGGTCTCAAAAGTCCCCCAAAGGCTGGTCTAAAAGTGTGGGATCCTAATGCAGGCAAAGCCCAAGTGTTGGAAGTTCCAATTCATAGCAGTGACAGGGTGCTGCAGAGCTCTGTAATGTGTTGTACCTCCAAGGGAAGGAGGCACTGACTGTTGGTACATGAATGCAACAGGGTTTCCTGATCCTCCCTGCCCAACAGCAGCTGTTCTGGCTTGAGCAGTACAAAGGAATGAGGCATGAGACACCTTGGGGACAAGCACCCACCAGTAGAAGGGTGGCTAGGGCAGGTACATCTACAAAGAACAGTTCCAGTACTGGGGGCTGTGCTCTTTTATCAACTTCTCCACATTTCACTTTTCAAAAACATCTTAGACTTTAGAGTAAGTTTCAACCTATGGACAATTTACATTAGTGTTTCTCTGGACTGTCCCAGCTCTCCCTCAATGCACATGTCATAAAACATATGAATCAAAGCCAGAACATTTCGACTGAAGTCAGATTAGTCACTAAACACAAACCCTATGCCAACCTCACCATTGCGTACTTCTGCCCACCCTTCTCTCACTCAGGAGTCTATCTGGCCCTGCAGATTCCTGCTCTCTTTCCCTTTGAGGAACAAAAGTGCCCACCATACCTCCATGGTTAGACATCGTGAAGGGTTCCACTCAGCATTTGCTGTCTTTGTAGGCATAGATTGTCGAATGTCAACAGACTCTTCCTCTTTGCCAGCAGTCCACAGAGCAACATATGCTACAGTCATCTCAGCGAATCTCACTGGGACACGAGTTCACCAAGCTTACACTTGTTCATGGTACTCGTGTTAGAAGTCAGAGTCTTGTACTTAATAGGTAGGTGACCTATACTCCAATTTTGTGCTGGTCATTTTTAAGTTGTGATCTTGCTTCCTATCCAGGTAGATGCAAGGGCCTGGACTCACCTATTTTAAGCTTCCTATTTTAATGAAGTTGATATGCATCCCTAGCTTAAGAGGAGATGTCACCCACTTTTTGGCTTGGGTTGGGCCTGAATAATGATCATCCACATCTCAGCATCCTAAATAGTTAGGATTACACAGGCGACTCCCAGCTCCAATGTGCCTTCCTTCTCAACACTACCCACTCAGCAATGACTGACAGTTTTCTCTCCTGTTACTCTTACCCTCTGGAATTTCAGAGAGGAGACACACATTTTCTTCTTCATTGTACTCTAATTGCTCCCAAGATTGTCTGAAATTGTACTGTCTATCTCCCCTCATTGTAGGCTCCATAAGGAAATGATACCCCCAGATCCTGGATGTTTATGCATGAGGAGGTAGGTCCCAGTGACACAGAGGTAAACTTAGTTATGAACCACAAAGGGAAGTCCTGCTACTCCAGCTGTGGGCTGTCAGTTCCTTCTGCAACTCCTTCAGCTACTCCCTCAGCTACAGTCATCCTCCATGCACTCACCACACTGATGGGTATGAAGACAGCATCATGCCAATTGGCCAGGTCAAACTCCGGGCACCCAGTGATGGAGCTGGAGGAGTTGCACTTGTCCCCCTATCCAACCTGACATCCAGTCCCTCCCTTCAACAGGGTTCAATCTCTGTGGACGCTCCTCTCTACAAACTCTCTCAGTCTCTCTCTAGAAGTAAGGAACAGGTATATGTAATTGAGAAAAAGCAAACACAATCTCTCATCATGAATGGGCTAATTTAAATAGTGAAAAAACCCACAAATTTATACTGAACCCCTCTCCCCACTTCTTTTATTTATGTAAGTTTGCTCACTAATTGCTTTTGTGTGTCTGTTTTGGGAGGTATATGGGTACAGGTGCGGGGTTGGGGTTGTGAATACTAGGACTTGAAGTCAGGTCCTTTGGCTCTTAACTTTTGTTTAAGGCTGGCACTCTTAACCATTCCAGCCACTGGTCCACTTGTGGCTTTTTCCAGGCTAAATGAAATAAGAATATCTTGGGTTTCTCTGCCTACACTGGCTTCAAACTGCAATTCTGGTATCAGCCTCCCAAAAGGCTAGTATTACAGGTGTGTGTGTGAGCAACTGGTGCATCGCCTCCCACTGCCACTTTAAAAGGGAAGCTTTTAGCTTGTGAAGATAAAGAGCAATTCTTGATAGAAAACTATATCAGTGTGATTTGTACAGATCTCGAGGCTCCTCATGGGAGGAATGGCCTCCTGGGAAGGATCACAGCACTAACTGAACCAAATAGATTTGATGAAATGTCCCCAGAGAACACACTGGATACTCTGAGTAGAACAACACACAAACCACAGATTTTAAAGAAATTGTCTAAAATAATTTTTTAACCAAGGTACTCACAGATGCCCCTCCCATAATCTTGGGAAAGATAACAGTAGAGCAGCCATCTGGATCCTGTCCGAAGTGGTTATAGGGTGTTTGGAACCAAGCGATTTCCTTGGCCCAATCCACATCACAAAGAGGCAATATGGATGCTCCTACTCCAATGGCTGGGCCCTTTACTGCTACAATATTAGGCTTCTTAAACTGAATGAAAGTATTCACTAAATTTCTAAATTAAAAAATATAAATGGGGAACAAGTAATAACATTGCATGTGTGAGCAGATGACAAAAATCTATTCTAGATTGCAAGTTGCCAAACAGAAAACGTGCAAATCATAAAAGCTAAGATTTGTTAAAAAGCCTTCTCCCAGAAAAGGTAGACTGTGGATCTACTGGTTGCATGTTGTAAAAGCTTACCTACAGCCTGGATATCACGCAAAGGTGGCTGCTGCCACCGGTTGTAGATGACATAGCCAGAAGTGCTTTGGGTATTTACAGTGGCTCTTGGCCACTCTGACCATTATATGTAGCATTTCCAACTTTCTCTTTGAATACCCAAGGATCATACTGACTTTAGGGCGTTCTTATGTTGAAGAAAGAGAAAATTCAGAGTGAACTTGGCACCAAGATTGTCTGGTAGTGACTGAATGGTATTGACTAAGGGTAATAACCTTCCCCTGCTAGGAGACTTTACACATTGAATCTGGAAACAACGGGTATTTTCTAAGGTCTTATAAACTGGACTAAATTAACTTAGGGATATGGAGCTAGGCTAATTTAAGACATGAGGTTGGAAAGAAACATCATCAAACATCCCAATGCCTGTATCCCATTATGTGTTGGTGGATGCTACTGGCACAGGAGATTGGAGAGCAAAGCAGGCTTGGGGGAAGGTGGCCTTTGCAGGGGACAAGAAATTGCCACAAAGCACAGCCAATGCTTTGTTGGAGTTTGTTTTTACAAGCTTTGTAGTTCCAGGGAGGTTGATGCTATACTATATAGGGAATCTGCTTCTTCCTCCCCTGCCATACAGCTGATTCTGTTTTCAGAGGTGGTTTCTTGTTCTGATTTCACACAGTAGAGGAAAGCATGAACTTATACCTACATATATACAAAGTGATTCTTTTCATGTAGTTTGAGTCTGACCATTGAAGAACAACTACAAGTTTTCATATACAGAGTTCTAAGTCAGGGCTTTACTGAAAACAGCCATTGAGACACTTCCTACTAATTCCCCATCCTCTGAACACTATCAAGATGGAATATAGTCCTGCATCTCCCCTTGCCCCCATGTACCTCCCCACCACAAGTCCTGAGGGTTGAACTCAAGATCTTCTGTTTAGTTGGCTGGCATTTGACTATTTGAATCACACTTCCAGTCCTATCTTCACTAAGCACTTGGAGGCTCAATTTTTACAGAGTTTTCTTTTTTGGGGGAGAGGGTCTGGTCGTAGGACTTGAACTCTGGGCCTGGGCACTGTCCCTAGCTCTTCAGCGCAAGGCTAGCGTTCTACCACTTAGGCCACAGCGCCATTTCTGGCTTTTTTTCTTTTTGCGTATGTGGTTCTAAGGCATCAAACCGAGGGCCTCAGGCATGCCAGGCAAGCGCTCTACCACGGAGCCACCATCCCAGCCTTTAACAGACTTTTCAAATTGAGCTTGGCAAGATCGTCTGGATGGATTTTAGACATTTGAGTAGCTAGGATTACAGATGTGAACCACCTGTATCCCTCTAGATTATATTGTAAGGAGGGAGGTTGGGAGGTTTATAAAGAACACAGGAGTACAGGGCTTGCAGAAGAAGATTCCAGCAACTGGTGTGAGGTGTAGTCCATTAGGTGAGGCCGACCTCATCTCAACTTTGCCATTTTCCCCCAAGGTTAGTACTGTTTTTACACTGCAAGAATTAATTATTTTAAATTAGCAAGCTACATTAATATCTGAGTATTCTAAATGAGATGGCACAGGCCTTGTTAGAAAGTTCACACTGCGGTTTAATGATAAATCTGTGGTGCATAAACACATAAGAATCAAAAACTGTCCACTATTCCATGCTTTTCCCATGATATATTTGTACATATATAAAAAATTCTGGTCTCAAAGTCTATGATGAAAATCAATACCAGGATTGATACAGGATTGATACATTGTTTTATAACTGCAATTTCTATTTTTGCCTGGTGTGATAATAATGTCAAATGAAGTTATGTCTCTGTTTTAGAGATCCATACTAAATTTACCATCAGCCCTCCTCAGAGGAAGAGTGCCATGATGATGTGTGAATTCATTTGTAAATATGAGTTGAACAGAAACTCAATTTGTTAAAACACAGCGACCCATCAAAGCTCTGTAGAAATGACCTGTCAGGAGAGACCTCCCCAGGCCACAAAGCTGTAGTTTCATGAATTACAAAAATCCAGCTGCAGTATATCTAGCGGTAAGAGATCATGATGGACCTAAAGAGGAAAATGTGTACAACTTTGTTAAGTATATATAGGGTTTTGTTTGCTATCCATGGGTCTTGAACATAGGGCCTGGCCACTGTCTCTGAGCTTCTTTTTTATTGTGAAAATACCATACAGAGGGGTTACAATTACATGGGCAAGATAATGAGTACATTTCTTATCAAGCATTGTTGCCTCCTCCTTTGTTTCCCCATACTATCCCTTCCCCTCTCTACCCCCCACACCCTCCTACCACCACCACCCCACCCACCCCAGTCCCTCACCCAACCAAAGTTGTAAAGTTTGTTTTTCAACATAACGTCTTGTACATCTCATTGTTGTAATGAGTCCAACTCTAACCCAATTTAAGCGATTTGTTTTTTTCCCTTTCCCTCCACAAATTATATCAACATCAAATACAGTGAAAGCAGGGCTTATACCATGGTGGAGGTACATACAAAGCAATAAAGAAATCATCTTTTAAGTATGTTGGAAACAATCACAAGAAAGAAAAAAAGACATTTGAATCCTTATCTTGGAGTTCATTTGAACTAACATCAACTTGTCTGACAGTTTCTGTTTGTCTTAGACATATAATAGTTATTGCAAATAAGGGAAACTATGGGACCTATATTTCTTTGGGCTTGCCTTACTTCACTTAATATAATTTTTTTCCAAGTCTTTCCATTTCCTAACACATGGGACAATGTCATTCTTTCTGATGGAGAAATAGAATTCCAAGGCTAGTCTTCTACCGAGTTCCAACAACACTTCCAGTTTTTCTGAGTAGTTTATTGGAGATAAGAGTCTTATAGACTTTTTTTTTCTGGGCTGGCTTCAACCTGCAATCCTCAGATTTCAGCCCCCTGAGTAGCTATGATTACAGGCATGAACTAACAGGCTCCTGGTATATATATCTATCTATCTATCTATATATATATCTATATATATATCTATATATATATATCTTTAAAAACTTACAATTAAAACCCACAAAGATTAAAAGGTGCACAATGCAGCATACTCAATTTTTATTTTTTCCCACTGGATCATCGGTGAACTGAGTTAAAGATTTGCCGCAAAATTAGTTTATGAAGACAGAATTCCTTCTGCAAAGACCCTTGACATGGTCAGATAATAAGTCAGACCCTCATAGAAGGGAGTAGGAATTGTCTCGGAAAACCAGGCAACAAGATCTGAATTAGGAAGTAGTGTGCTGCCTTCCTCAGCTTACTCAGCTTTATTATCTGAAGAAGGAAGGATTGAGTGGGAAGAGGTCAAGTTCTAGGGGCAGTTTTGGGGTTTATTTTGCTCTCTCTCCAAATCCTCTAGTATCGGACTGCTGAGTAATAGCCTCTTCCTTTGAAAACTCCCCACGTTATCTCACTCTATCATGAGAGGAGATCTCACTTCTGTGGAGAGGAGCTTGCTTTTGCATCCTTCAGACACATAGTCTGCAGACATCAAAAGACCAATGCTACAAATGGAACCCAAGCTACTCAGTTTTATAAATGATGTAAGGGCCATTTTATGACAATGAATCTGCAAACTGACCATCATCAATCCAATAGTTGAAATAGCAGCCCTAGACAGTGGATGATGTAAGATGTTATTTGATCTGCATTCTCACTTCCCTTCCTTTCCATTTTGGATATTTGCCACAATGTGGATCTTAGCATCAAAAAGTTTAAGAAATTGAGACATGACCCCAGAGAAATAAGCAAAAAAAATATACAGAAAGATTGTTTTGTGTAATGTCCTCTTAGGCAAATAAAGTTTTTTTAAATAAAATGAGTAAGAAAGAAAAAAGTTAAGTGAAATTGCTTTAAATAAGTATTTTTTCTGATTCTCCCATATTCCATTAAGAAAAATTCTCGTGACAAAAATAGATTCACTCAAAGCAGCAATAACGCAGGTTTTGCAGAAGCACAATGTTTCTGTTTCCTATAATATCAGCTGAACCTTCTGTGGGAGCCAGGAGAAGAACATGGCAGTGGGACGCTGGTAGAAAAAGTAGGAGTGAGGATCTGATGAAAACATGCATCTAAACTCACCTAAAAGTGCAGGAGATGCGGTTTCTGCTTAACTATCTGTATCTATCATTTTTCTTTTTCTAATCCCAGTTCTACAAGCCTCAGCCACTGTCAAGATCAGATGTACAAAGTCACCACAGAAGACAATGGTGTGTGTGTGTGTGTGTGTGTGTGTGTGTGTGTGCGCGCGTGTGTGTGTGTGTGTGTGTGTGCGTGTGTGTGTGTAAAAAGTGAGGCTTAAAGTCATGCAACATATCCTAAACTATGGTTTAACAATAAGCAGTGTCCACATATTGATATGAGGTTTCGAAAGTCTAGAGCAGAATTATATCCACTGATTAAGGTTTATAATTTCAAGTCAAGTAATAAGGCAGTGCCTTCTAGTACTACATCACAAAACTCCAACTAAAGACCCCAGAATAATAATGGGATTATAGCATTTCAAACCACAGGCATGTTATTCTGGGGAATAATAGAGATGAGGAAGACTGAGGTCCCAGGCTAGTCTAGGCAAAGTGTTAACAAGAAGACCTTATCTCAAGAAATACTTCTGGCTAGGTGGTTCATGCCTGCAATCCCAGCTCTGAGGGAGGTGTATGGACTCAATGCCCCAAAATTACTTTAAATACTGAAAACAAGAAGGGGGCTGGTGGTTTGGTAGAGTGCATGCCTAGCATGTATAAGGCTTTGAGTCCAATCAAACAACAATACTATAAAAAAAAGCAAACAAATGTAAGATGTGCTCATTAGATGGATTCAAATACCTATGCAAGAAGCCATAAAAGTATGGCTTCTTTCCACTCTATAAGAAATATTTAGAATTTGGTGAAGTTATGAGAAGTGTGCAGCACAAGTACTATGCAGCTGTACATTATCTATACAGAACTCTTAATCACCATGCCTGAGCACTTGCTGGATTTCACTTAGACTTAAAATCAGTTATTGGCCTCTGGTAAGCAGACATTTATGTCAGACCCATAGAAAGAGCAGATAAGTTAATTGAGTCAATTGAGTTAAACGATAGACATCTGGAAACAACCTGCTTAAACTGTATACAAAGGAAAACCACCAACACTAGAACTTAATATTTGGTTATTCCCAGTGCAAATTGAGATGTATGCAGTTGTAGAGCTTTCCTGGCCTTTGCATGCTGGCTTTTCAGATACTAGTCAATGTGCATGCATAGAAAGCTCCATTGCTGTGTGCTCTGCCACAACACTAAGACCATTAGTGTTGTAGGATGATAGGGAAACTCCTCACAGAACACAACATAGCCATTGTTATCTTGCACGAATAAGAAAGCTGTCAAGCTGGGCACCAGTGGCCCATGACTGTGAACCTAGCTACTCAGGAGGCAGAGATCTAAGTATGGCAGTTAAAAACCAGCCTGGACAGGAAAGCCCTTGATATACTTATCTCCAATAAACAACCAGAAAACTAGCAGTGGCACTATGGCTCAAGCGATAGAGAACTAGCCTTGAGCCGAAGAGCTAAGAGACAGTTCCTAGGCCTAGAGTTCAAGACCAATGACCAACAAAACAACAAAAAAAGAAAGAAAGGAACAAAGAATAAAGAAAGAAAGAGAAAGAGAGAGGAAAGAAAGAAAAGAGAGAGAGAGAGAAAAAGAAAGAAAGAAAGAAAGAAAGAAAGAAAGAAAGAAAGAAAGAAAGAAAGAAAGAAAGAAAGAAAGAAAGGAAGGAAGGAAGGAAGGAAGGAAGGAAAGAAGGAAGGAAGGAAGGAAGGAAGGAAGGAAGGAAGGAAGGGAAAATTGAAAAACAGAAAGACACCTGTCAAGATGAGAGCTATGGCAAAGCTTCAGCCTCTGCAGATAAAGACATCCTGACCTGGGAGATGGCTCAAGGACAGAGGAATTGCTCTTAGTAAGAGAAAAATTTTCCACTGAGCACATACCACTAGAATGCAGCAGATGCCCAGCACTTGCCTACTGCCCCAAGTCCGTGTGGCCAGAGTCATTAGCAGCCTAGCTGCCAAGTCCCCTCTGCTTCCCACCTCCTGGGAACATTGTGGACCAGCTCAGAAGGAGGTTTCAGAAGAGCATAAAGAGCCATGCAGCAAAGCAGTGGTGCAAAAGCACAAAGCACATATCTCTCACCTCTGGGTTTACAGTTATTCTCAGATGATTTGTGGATAACAAGACTTGGGGGAAGCTTCCTGAAATTACTCTGTATCCATAGGCACTCTTTGTGTGCCTCACACTGAAAGGCAACAACTTGTCTAAAGGCTGGTCTCCTCTGTCGCCAATAAATTCCTTTTCCCAGTCATCACTCCTGTAACAGACATATGTATGTTGGCTGATAGCACATCCTTGAATAGAGATGTACCTGCCAAGGTTTTGAAATCACAGTGGTCTGTGAAGTCCTATCACCAGTTGTCTTCCACTATCATCTCAGAATTAGACCCAAAGCGGGTCGCAATTCCAGGACTTATCAACAAAACACTGTCCATATGAGAACCTTGTCAAAGTCTACTTAAAGATACCTTTTAGTTTAATTCTATGTCTGACAGAATAACCACCCCCTACTTTTTTGGTCTAGGATATGTACAGCTCTAAACTGGGAGACTTTTAGAGAATGAGATTAGAGAGAATGGGTCTTCTGGACAGGATCTGCTATAGGTATGACAAGGTGGAAGGAAAAAGGAAACAGCGTAAGGAAATATGATTAACAAGGCCGAAGTGGTCAAAAGAAATCTCTCCAATGCAAGAAGGTCCTTCTGACAAACCTGTTCTTGTTGGGCCATGGCCTGGTATGGTGGTGCCACTTTAGACTCTGGTCCCATTAAAGCAACATACATGTCAGGGCTACTTTCTTCCATGGCCTAGGATGACTACGAGAAGTTCATTCCCTGTTCCTACCTCTGCTTTCTAAAAGGGTACATACATCAAGGGGCTCTCTTCTTTCCCGCTACAAACATTCTACCAGTGTTCCCTCATGACACAACTCTTCAGTGCCAATCTGGGTGTTTTTCCATGAGTCCTAAGATTTTGTCTTCTGAGCCTAACATTTGTTTTTTGTTTTTGTTTTTTGTTAATATTTTATTTTTTTACATTTTATTTTTATTTTATGTTTTTTCTTGCTGCAAAAATTAATTTTATTTAATGTGCAAATACTATACAGAGTTGTTACAATTACATAGGCAAGATAGTGAGTACATTTCTTATCAAGCATTGTAGCCTCCTCCTTTGTTTACCCTTCCCATCCCTTCCCATCCTCCCTGCCCCCCACCCAATCCCCCTCCCGCAAGTTGTAAAGTTCGTTTTTGACATGACAAATTGTACTTCTCATTTTTACAATAGGTCAACCTGTATCCTTATTTGAATGACTTCTTTTTCCACTTCCCCTCCACAAATTATACCGACATCAAATATAGTGAAAGCAGGGGTTATACTGTGGGGGAGGGACATACAAAGCAACAAAGAAATAATCTTATAATTGGGTAAGAAACAAATGCATGAAAGAAAAAAAAACATATAAAATACATATCTTAGGGTTCATTTTCCAAACATCTCCTTATCTGACCTTTTCTGCTTGACGCATATATACACTAGATATTGCAAATAAGGGAAATCATGGGACCTATGTTTCTTTGGGATTGGCTTACTTCACTTAATATAATTTTTTTGAGTCTTTCCATTTCCTAACAGATGAGGCAATGTCATTCTTTCTGATGGAGGCATAGAATTCCATTGTGTATATATACCACATTTTCTTGATCCATTCATCTACTGAGGGGCATCTGGGTTGGTTCTAGATCTTAGCTATGGTAAATAATGCTGAAATAAACATAGTTATGCTGGTAGCTATAGTGTGGTCTTGTTTGTAAACATTTGGGTAAATTCCCAAAAGTGGGATTGCTGGGTCATAGGGGAGCTCTATGTGATGTCTTTTGAGGAACCTCCATACTACTTTCCAAAGTGGTTGAACGACTTTACACTCCCACAAACAATGAAGTAAGGTTCCCTTCTGTCCACATCCCCTCTAGCAACTATTGTTATTAGAGTTCTTGATTTTTGCCATTCTAAATGGTGTGAGTTTGTATCTCAATGTTGTTTTGATTTGCATTTCTTTTTATGGCTAGGGAGGTTTAGCATTTTTTCATGTGTCTATTGGCTATCCTTCTTTCTTCTTCAGAGAAGTTTCTCTTTAAGTCTTTAGTCCATTTATTTATTGGGCAGTTGTTTCTTTGAGGATTTGTTGTAAGGGGATTTAATTTTTTGAGTTCGAAGTATATTTTAGATATGAGACCCTTGTCCGTTGTATGACTAGTGAAGATCTTCTCCCAATCCGTGGGCTTTGTATTGATCTTGCTAGCTATGTCCTTTGTCATGCAGAAGCTCTGCAACTTTATGCAATCCCATTTTTCCAACATTTCTTTGATTTGTTGTGTTTCTGGGTCTCTATTAAGAAAATTTCGGGCAGCGCCAAGGAGACCTAGGGTTTCTCCTATTCCATCCTGTAATGTTTTCAGTGTCTGCTTTGACTGCGAGGTCTTTGATCCATTTGGAATTGATTCTGTTACATGGTGATATATAAGTATCTAGCTTTAGTTTTCTACAAGTAGTTAACTAGTTTTGCCAGCACCATTTACTGAAGAGGCTGTCTTTCTTCTATTCTATTTTTTTATCTCCCTTATCGAAGATTAGATGGCTATAGGTCTGTAGGTTCATTTCTGGGATTTCAATTCAATTCCATTGGTCCTGAGGTCTGTTCTTGTGCCAGTAACAAGCTGTTTTGATTACTATGGCTTTATAGTAGAGTTTGAAATTTGGTATTGATATTCCTCCAGCAGTGTTCTTTCCGTTGAGGAGCGTTTTTCCTATTCGGGGTCTTTTATTGTTTCATATGAATTTTTGGATTGCCTCTTCTATTTCCTTGAAGAATGAGGTTGGAATGTTGATAAGTATCACATTGAATTTGTAGATAGCCTTGGGAAGTATTGCCATTTTCACGATGTTAATCTTTCCAATCCAGGAGCATGGGAGTTTTTCCCATTTTCTAAGTACCGTTTTTATTTCATTTTTCGTTTTTGAAGTTTTCATCATAGAGGTCCTTCACTTCTTTGGTTAAGTTAATTCCTAGGTATTTTATTTTTTGGGGGGCTACTACAAATGGAGTTGCTTTCCTAATTTCAGCCCCACTTTTCTAACATTTGTTACCTCTTCCTCCTTTTGGTGCTGGGGACTGAACAGAGAGTCTTGTGCATGCCAGGGATGTACTCTACCATTGAGTTGCATATTCACCCAGAGCTTTGCTTATCATACTAGTCAAGGACTCTATTAAGTATTTGATACAATTACCAAGGTACATGAGAATAAGGGAGATGCTGCACTTAGCATTTGGACAAAATAATCACCCTGTCTATAGGAGTCACCTCAATGTTGGCTTGTGTGGCAATGAGTGCAGACCTCTGGCTAGGAGGAAACAAAAGCCATGCCTGAGAAATATATGGTGATCTACTGATATAATTATCAAGAAGAGTTTTCTGAGGGGTGAGGCAAGAGTTATTAATTGTGAAACAAGAACTACTTCGTCAAGAGTGTAAAGTAATAATCCAAAGCCACCAGAAAAGGCTCATAAATGAGTATTTAAGAGAAAACAAAAAAATATTCTTAGTCATTTGTTGTTGAGGGATTTAATTTTTTGAGTTCCAAGTATATTTTAGATATGAGACCCTTGTCCGTTGTATGGCTAGTAAAGATCTTCTCCCAATCGGTGGGCTTTCTATTGATCTTGCTAGCTATGCCGTTTGCCATGCAGAAGCTCTGCAACTTTATGCAATCCCATTTGTCCAATCTTTCTTTGATTTGTTGTGTTTCCTGGTCTCTATTCAGAAAATTTCGGCCTGAGCCAAGGAGACCTAGGGTTTCTCCTATTCCATCCTGTAATGTTTTCAGTGCCTGCTTTGACTCCGAGGTCTTTGATCCATTTGGAATCGATTCTGGTGCAGGGTGATATATAAGGATCTAGCTTTAGTTTTCTACATGTAGTTAACCAATTTTGCCAGCACCATTTACTGAAGAGGCTGTCTTTCTTCCATTCTATTGTATCAAATCCTCAAAGAAACAACTGCCCAATAAATAAGTGGGCTAAAGACTTAAAGACAAACTTCTCTGAAGTAGAAAGAAGGATGGCCAATAGACACATGAAGAAATGCTCAACATCCCTAACCATAAAAGAAATGCAAATCAAAGCAACATTGAGATACCACCTCACAACAGTTAGAATGGCAAAAATCAAGAATTCTAACAACAACAGATGCTGGAGGGGATGTGGACAGAAGGGAACCTTACTTTATTGTTGGTGGGAATGTAAACTTGTTCAACCACTTTGGAAAGAAGTATGGAGGTTCCTCAAAAGACTTCACATAGACCTCCCCTATGACCCAGCAATCCCACTTTTGGGAATTTACCCAAATATTTACAAACAAGACCACACTAAAGCTTCCAGCACAACTATGTTTATTGCAGCATTATTTACCATAGCTAAGATATGGAACCAACCCAGATGCCCTTTAGTAGATGAATGGATCAAGAAAATGTGGTATATATACACAATGGAATTCTATGCCTCCATCAAAAAGAATGACATTGCCCCCTTTGTTAGGAAATGGAATAACTTGGAAAAAATATATTAAGTGAAGTAAGCCAGGCACAAAGAAACACAGGTCCCATGGTTTCCCTTATTTGTAATATCTAGTATATGTATGAGTCAAGTGGAAAAAGTAAGATAATGTGATGTTAGGAAAATGAATCCTTAGATAAGTATCTTAATGTTTTTTTTTCTTTCATGCATGTGTTTCTAATGCATTTATAAGATTATTTCTTTGTTGCTTTGTATGTCCCTCCCCCCACAGTATAACCCCCGCTTTCAATATATTTGATGTCAGTATAACTTGTGGAGGAGATGGGGAAAAACAAGTCGTTTAAGGATTCAGGTGGACCTGTTGCAACAATGAAAAGTACAAATTGTCATGTCAAAAACGAGCTTTACAATGTCGGTGGGGGGGAGATGGGGAAGGATTGGGTGGGCGGGGAGGGGGAGGCTGGGAAGGGAGGTGAAGGGTAAACAAAGGAGGAGGCTGCAATGCTTGGTAAGAAATGTATTCATTACCTTGCCCATGTAATTGTAACCCCTCTGTACAGTATGTTCACAAATAAAATAAAATTTAAAAAATATTCTTAGTCAAATACTGGTAGATATGCTAGGTGGGACCTCCATCACAGCTTGGCCTCAATCCTTAACCCACTGAGGAGTGAGAGTGCTTTGGCCAGACCTGCCTTCAGTTCTGACCCAGCAGCCTTATTGGGTTTGGGGATCATCCAACCTGATCAGTTCCAGTACTAGAGACCCAGGAATGTCAATTTGCTGGCCAACACCTACTCCCTAGGACTCCCACATTAGAAGCTAATTGCACTTTGATATGCCTTGGGGCAAGGACAGAAAACATCTTGTTTCTAGTCACAGATCACCCCCTGGGGAAGTTTACTTTCTAATGAGTGAGATCAGCTTGGCTTAAAGATCTATACCCCACTCATCTCCACCCTACTCCAACCTCAGGCCTGGTAGAGGAAAGCTTAGGGAAATTACTATTTCCCAACTTTACTAGCAGCAAGGAACTTGCACCTCCCCCAGTTGTATCTTTTCCTTAGAGCTTTCTAAAAGTTGCTAAGTTCCCATAGGTCCTGTTTCTGAATAAAAAGGGGCTTACAGGTTATTGGTGGCCATGGAGGAATGCCTGGCACAGACAACCTACCTGAAGCCTCACTGCAAGAAGAGTGAAAGATTCTGGCAAAAAGAACCCTTGACTGATGTGGCCTCCTGTGAAAACAGAAGTGTTCGAGCTCTTCCTGGCCATTGTAGGTTCTAAGCAATTGAGATTTCCATCTTAGTCATGTAAAGTAACCATACCCAACAGGCTAGCTCCATGCATCCCTTTTGTCCTTACAACTCCCCCTCGGCCTCAGATAGCTTTGAATGCTGGAAAAGTGAGTATGAGAATGGGTCATTGGGCCATGTCTCCCCTTCTCTCCTTCACTTGGAAGGACAGAATCAAGCAGTTCTTGATACACTATGGGGCTGGTCAGCTTTTCACTCCCTCAAAGAGCTAGACACACTTCTGTCCTTAATGTTGCCAGATGCCTTGAGAAACTACCCGGGCAACCAAGATCTTGCACTCATCCTGTGAGTTCTGCTTCACTGTAAACTGAACTGTAAGCACAGGGATCGGGGTTCCTGCTACAGTTTCTGGAGAATGTGACTGCAATCCCTCTGATGGGGCATGAGACAAGAACCTATCATTGTGTGAAGGAGAAGTAGATCTGTAATGGCCAGTATTCATAACTGCCTTTTGTGGTTCCATTCCCAAAGAGGAATGTGTAATGGGTGGCAGGTATAGCCAGTCCTGTGTCAGAATAAAGGAGGAAGAGGCCCTGCTACCTCAGTGCCCAGACAAGCCTTGAACGTCAATCCTGTCAGTACTCCAAACATCAAATTGGTACTAGGAAAATTGTAACATCTAGTTTTAGTTTTCTTTCTCTTCAAACTGCTTTTTTGCTACTGGCATGCTATTGAGAGATTGCTAACTTTAAAACTGGGCCAGGGAAAATAAAAAAATATTGGCATTTGTCATACTCCTCTTCAAAATAGCAGGAATACCATGAATTTGAAACTCCTCTTGAGCACCAGTCCTATATTGCTAAGATTAAATCCTGCTGGCCACCTTTATATTTCAAATACATTGAAAGAATAAAAGGGATTCTTAAGAAGAATAAGGACTAAGAGTATAAAATGTATACTTCTTTATTTATATAAATAAGGCTTTCATACAATTATATTTAAAAGAAATCTGTATTTTTACATTCACCACCAGTGAGTTTCTGACAGGAAATGCTGTGCATAATGATACACAGCAAGGATCCCACTCCAGGACAACAGGAGCTCAGGAAAGCACCATTAATTTGAGAAGTAGGCAGGCTCTGACACTCCTGTTGCACTGCTAGCAATGGGAAGTCTTAAACTAGTTCCTCCACCAAGTCTTCTTCAAATTCCCCCTGTTCATCAGCAGTGTCATCTTGGCACTGCTGGTACTCGGACACCAGGTCATTGATATTGTTCTCAGCTTCAGTGAACTCCATCTCATCTATGCCCTCACCTATGTACCAGTGCAAGAATGCATTGCACTGGAACATGGCACTGAACTGCTCTGAGATGCACTTGAAGGGATCCTAGATGGCTATGTTGTTGCCGATGAAGGTGGCCGACATCGTGAGTCTATGTGGGGGTGGGGTGGGGGGGAAAGGAAGGGGGGATGTCACACACAGCCATCTTCACATTGTTGGAGATCCAGTCTCCAACGTAGCTGCTGTTCTTGTTCTGCATGTTGAGCATCTGTTCATCCACCTCTTCATGGACATGCAGCCTCGGAAGATGGCAGCCGCTGTCAGGTAGCAGCCATGGTGGAGATCACAGGTGACCATCAAGTTCTTAGGGTCAAATATCTGCTGGGTGAAGCTCACGCACTGAGAGAGCATGGTACTGCTGGCTGGCAAGGCTGGCCAGGGGCACAAAGCCAGGCATGAAGAAGTGCAGGCGGGAAAGAGCACCATATTCAAGGCCAGCTTGTGCAGGTGTGCATTCAGCTGGCCAGGGAAGCACAGGCAGATGGTAACCCCGCTGTTGGTGCCTGACACCAGGTGGTTCAGGTTGCCATAGTTGGGCGTGGGCAGCTTCAAGTTACAGAAGCAGATGTTGTACAGGGCCTTGTTGTCGATGCAGAAAGTTTTATCTGCATTTTCCACCAGCTGGTGGACAGAGAAGATCGCGTTGTAGGGTTCCAGCACTGTGTTTGACACCTTTGGGGAGGGCATGACACTGAAGGTGTTCATGGTGTGGTTTGGGTACCCCTCTTGAACATTGTTGAGAATCAGGGTGCCCATGCTTGACCCGGTGCCACCTCCCAAAGAGTGGGCCAGCTAGAAACCCTGTAGATAGTCACACCTTTCTGACTTCCGCCTCACCACATCCAGTACCGGCTCCACCAGCTCAGCTTCCTCTGTGTAGTAGCCCTTGGTCCAGTTATTGGTTGCCCCGCTCTGGCCTATCAGACACAAGCCATGATGGGACACACACTCCAAGAGTATTTACTGTGCCATTTGCATTGTGAAGACAACAGGACTCTTCTGAGCCAACCTTTGCTTTTAATTTAGATAACTTTGGTGAAATAAAGGAAATGTTTTCATTGTATCTGGGACCCTACAAATCACCCAGGTTCTAAAGAAATAAAGACAATGTGGAGGAAGATACATTTTAACCCAAATCAACTACTTGTAGAAATGAAGAACAGAGCCTGCCTCAATACTGGAAATGTAATTAGTTTCACAGGAGGGACAGGAGCCCATTGTGATCATAGGAAAGCTAAGCTGCAAGCACTTGTCTGCACCTTGCTCACACATAGCTATGCTTTGATTTCTGGTGTCCTGAAGTAGTTCTCTGTTATTGCCGGGCCTTTGAAATGACCAGCAGTGCTGAATCCTTGTTGGAGGCTTTCCCTGATTGCTGATCTTTCCCTTCAGAGGCTTCTATGTCATGGAGGGCTTGCAGAGTTGCACTGATCTGAGCTGTCTGAGTGGCCAGGGGCATGACTCCAGTGGAATGGAATAGGTGGGTTAGGTGAGGACAATATCTAGGTGTATAAAGGCTCAGCCCAGCACTGGAGTGCCTGGATGTTAGGACCCATAGACCATGATGACATACCAAATATGAAGTTGTCTGGCCTGAAGCTCTGGCCAAATGGTCCTGATCTCACTGAGTCTAAGGTTCCAGGCTCTAGGTCCACCATGATGGCCCGAGGAACATATTTTTTGCCTGTGGAGACAAGAGTTGACTTAGGCCTATAATTGACAAGAAACTTAGGGGCAGAGCTTATGATTCTGAGTGACTCTCAGCATTCATTACAGAAATTACAGCATTTGAGACATGGAAACAGAAAAGATTGGTTCAGCCATTGAGGGATTTTTTGAAGAGGAGATTAGCAGTGGTTCTCTCACTTCAGCCCTCCCTTCTTTTCAGGCCTCCTGGTCACTTCCGCCTTTTGCACACCATCCCATCCCTGCCAATCCTCCAGGGCTAGTCAGTCTTTACTGATGCAGTCAATATAAGCTAGCTTATGTGGATTCAGAACAGGCAGAAGAAAGTAGAAATGCATTTGGAAGGTGGATGGAAAATGCCTCTCAACTGTGACTACCCTTTTTGCCCTTTGGCCAATGAGACAGTCATGAGACAATCAAATTGCTTCAGCTTTCTTGTCATCAAGAGGTGATTCAAACTTATGCATTCTCTTTCTTGACACTGTCTCTCAAATTACAGAGGAACAATATGGTAATCTTGCTTCACAAAAAAAAAATGGAAAAGACAACATTGAAGGAAAAGCTCATTGCTTCATGATGAGTGTTGGGCTGTTAAGAGCCAGTTGTCATTGTTGGAGTTTTTTAAAGTTACTCACCCATAAATCCTTACAGGTGTCTTCCTTGCCAAGGTAATTCAAATGATTGATTGATATTACCCTTTAAAACTTCCATGGAGATGTTGAATATTTTTGTGATTACCATCTTGTTGTGAGATGAAATCCACTTCTGACTTAGTAAAGAATGGACTTGAGAATTCTGATAATTCTCTTAGAACTTCAATTCTGAAGGAAGCTAAATAAATCTTGATAGGATAAGAACAAATATATGTGAACTAATCTTTCCTCTTCATCCCTTTTCCTTCCCCAGTACTGTTAATTGGGCCACTGGCTCCTCTTCTCCAGTTCCAAATGCCTCAGGCCTTAACCCATTCCTTCTCCACCTCCTCGCATTTTTCTCGTCTCCATTCCTGCCAGTTTTCATCTTCAGGTTCACCTTTAATTCACCTGCTATTGTCTCTGCACATTCCAACACTGTAGATTCCACCAAATGTGGCTTGTCAAGGGAAATAATTATACACTATTTTCTTCTCATATACTTGTACTGTACTCTATAGTAAATCCACTGGCTACATAGCATGTACCTGTTATTAAGTATGATGTCATGTAGAGACACTTGAATGTGTGTGGCAGATTATTTGTAGGTTCTATACAAATACTATTTTATATAAAGAACTTGAGTGTGTGAAGATGTTGTTATTGGTGGGGGTCCTCGAGCCCATTCCATGAGGATACTGAGGGGTGATTGAATTTTAAGTAATGGTGCTGTTTTCATACTTCTTTAAATGAACTTATGAACTTATTAAAAGACTATTTTTTCAGCCCTTTGTTTATGGATCAAATCTATAATCCTAGCTAATCAGGAGGCTGAGATCTGAGGATCATGTTTCAGTGTTGGCTCAGAAGGGAAGGAATGTACTTGGAACTCTTATTTCCAATTAACCACGCACACACGCGCGCGCGCACACACACACACACACACACACACACACACACACACGCACCACAACACAACACAAAGCTAGAAGAGAAGCTCTATCAATTGAGCCACTAGTAGACTTCCATGTGAACAGTGACCTGATTGAGCCTCACAGGTGTCTGCTGGACCAGACATCCATTAAAAGGGCTAAAGGATGCAGATATCTCATACAAGCTGTGTGACATCTCTGATTGGGTCTGGGATGGATATGGCCACAGACTGTCCTATGACCTTGAGAGTCATATAGCTCTCTCCTACAGACAATTAAACCCTGTACAAAGCATCCCAGTAAGTACCTTCCCTTAGGACCCCTCCTGTCTAGCAAGACATTTGATATTCTCTTCTTCAATAAATCATTGCTGTTTTATTCTTCCCTCTGCATCCATGAACTCATTCTTTGAGATCATAGAGACAAAAGATGTGATTCAGTTATTAGGTTTTCAGTATCAACATGATGGCCTGCTTCAAAACAGAACTTTTTTCTGCTTCCTGGGCACCAAAGCTGGTGGATCCTGAATGCTTTTATCTTGAGCCCTTTTTGTGTTGCCACCAAACCTGTGCTAGAGTATCATCAGTGCCCAAGGGACACACCGGGAATGCGTTTGTTCCAATCACACATGGTATACCTAGGTGTTGAGTCTGCAAACATGATGGGTACTCACAGATGTGTGACTTAGTGATGTCAGCCACTCAGCACAAGGTTTCCCTGGACCAGAGTCTCATCTCCATGCATTGATTGGATGATAGGTGAAACCTTTGTTTCTCATACACAGATTATATCCTGGTTGTTCCTAGCAAATGAATTCCATAGACCACAGGGGAAACAAGCTGAATCCTTCTTTTAGTCATTTCTTCCCTAACACTGACACATCTGCTCCTTGAAGACACCATGGCCACATACCTCTCAGTAGAGGCTTTCCAAGACCCTACTCCATCATGTCACCCACCCACTTCAGATCTTTTAGCAGCCACTTTCCTCTAATAAACACTTCCCTCACGTCCAGCCTCCCCTATGAAAGTCTTCACTGTTGGGTTTTTATCCTAATGTAGGGGTCACATGCTTAACTATCAAGGTCATGGTTATTTGATATCTTTGGGGTCTACACACAGGACTGCTCAAGGCCATATTGATCCAATGTCTATGGCTCTGTTCACAAGACTGCTCAGTGCCATGGTGATGGGATGTATAGTGTCTGCATATGGGACTGCTCAGGACTATAGTGAATGATGCAGAATATCCATAGAAGGGCACCATTTTCCCATTGAGATTTTCAGCTTTCATTACTTGTGTATAGCTGGTATTCCACACAGCACTCTAAAATCTATGGGAATTTAGGAGAGAGCCTCTTTATCATGAGTTAGCAGAGAATGGAATAAAATAGAATACTCAGCTGTAGTGGTGGTGGCTCTAGCTGGTATTTCTTGATACTCAGCAGACTAAGATCTGAGGATCTAAGTTCAAGGCCAGTCCAGGCAAGAAAATTCAGTGAGATTCTTATCCCTAATTAACCACCAAAAATCCCGAAGTAGAACTATGACTGAAGTGGTAGAGCACTAATCTTCAGCAAAAAAAAAATCCAAATCAATGTTTATGCATTAATTTAAGCCTTAGGACCAACACACACACACACACACACACACACACACACACACACACACACACAGAGAGAGAGAGAGAGAGAGACAACCATTTGTCCAGCACTGGTGGCTCACACACCTGTAATCCTAGCTATTTAGGACGCTGAGGTCTGAACTTCAGAGTTTCAATCCAGCCTAGGCAGAAAAGTTTGAGACTTATCTCCAATTAACCACCAGAAACCAGAAGTGGTCCTGTGGCTCAAAGTGCAAAAGCACTAGCCTTGAGGGACAGTGTCTAGGTCCTGAGTTCAAGCCTTTCGACTGACAAGAAAAATAAAATGTAACACCTGGATCAGGTCCTTTGTCTCCTTTGTTTGGGGAAAGAGTCTACAGACAAAAAGGAAGAGGTAAGACAGCATAACTTTATTGAAGGAAAAGACCATCAGAACCCTTGCTAGACAGGAGAGGCCCATGGGAGGGAAGGCACTAGTTGGTGTGGGTTATGTAGGTATTAATGAGGTGTCTTTAGGAATGAACTATATGTCTCTCAAGACCATTGGACAGTCTGCAGGTCATATCACTCCCCAGGCCTAGTCAGAAGCTCCACAAAGCCAACCCAAGATCTTTATGCATTCTTTAGTCCTTCTGAGTAAGTTATAATTTTGGTACCTACCTCTGGGGTATAGTCACCTCATCACAGTGTTCATTGTTCGAGGGGCGATGGGCCATGATATGATGTCAAGGAGCCTGCACACAGGACTGCTCAAGGCCAAAGTAAAAGAGAACTTCTATGGGAGAGAGACTTTGCCTCCATTGCACAGACATGCTCTTTTTATGCTCTGATAACTCTGGGCGGTTTTTCCATGTTTTCTCATTTTTTTCTCCAATGCTTTAGATGGAAACCAGGACATCATGCATGTAAGGCACGCACTTTCCCATTGCACTTATATTTCTTTCCTTGGATTTGTTTTTAAATGAGCAGTAGATTTCATCTTTGTGTATAGGAAAATAGTTATCAAATATCTCCATTTTAAAGGTTTCAGCTGATGAAGTAGCACAGTATTTTTTATAATCTAAAATAGAGATATTCTGCCTTGGATATGTCCAGAGGCCTCAAACATAAAAAGGCTTGGGATAACTGCTGTGCAATTGGAAAGGCCAGGTTGAAGCCTTTTCCTTTTGCTCCAGCTTGCTGTTGCACCAGTGCTCCTTTCACCAGAAATGCTCATTTTCTCCATTTCTGCTCTTTGACACTTAGCTAGAGGAGTCAGCTCCAGCCCTCTGAGAACTCTCTATGGGGGTGCGGAGTGGGGATTCCAGTATGGGAGAGGGCTTCTCTTCAACCTCCATCTTTTGTGCTGGTCTTGGGCTTGATCTCAGGGACTGGCTCAGTCAGTTTTTCTGTTTGTTTATTTTTTCTTGTTTGTTTGATTTTTAGTCAAGAGCAGAACTTAGGCAACAGTTTCACTTCCAGATATTTGGGCTCCTAATTAGTGATGAGTCTCATGAACTTCCCTACAAAGGCTGGCTTTGAACCTCATTCCTCAGATGTTTGCCTCATGAATAACGTGGATTATAAGCATGAGTCACAATCACCTGGCAGAGAGAGGGGTCTTCTTTCAGACATACCGACTACACAGTGACAAAGATCAAGAGGGGTAGCCTCTTTGTTTCAGCTGACCCAATCTTTTTCCATCACATCCAGCGTCAGCCCTGTACCAGCTATGGAGAAGAGCTTGGTGCTTCTTCAGGCCTGATCTGAATTAATTCATTGATCATACTAATAATAAATAAAATATTTCATGAGTATGTTTGTCTTCTCACCAACAGGAACGGATCTAAAAATCAAGAATCATTTATACCTTAGCTTTCCAACTCCAGAATGTAGAAAATTACTCACGTTGCATATGCCTTTCTTTACTAAGTGAATTAGATCAGAGCAGCCTTCACATGTGCTTCTCACCCAGTGGAAATGATAACAAGGTAGCAAGATGTTGGGCAGTCTTGTATAGAAATTGGGCAAGGACCATAAAAACAAACACATTTTGACTTTGAAAGGCTGGAACAAAATCTACAAAGCAACGGTCCCCATAAACAGGCAGGAGTAGCAATACTAATATCAGATAAAATAGACTTCAAATTAAAATTAGTTAGAAGAGATAAAGAAGGTCGCTACATACTAATGAAGGGATCTCTCCTTCAGGAGGATAGTACAATTGTAAATAGTTATTCGCCAAACAACGGAACACCCAAATTTATCCGAGAAACACTCCTTTCTCTCAAATCTCATATAGATCTAAAAACATTATTGTTGGGGACTTTAACACACCACTATCGCCACTACATAGATCAACTCAGCAAAAACTCAACATAGAAACCGCAGACCTAAACAGCTGCATAGATCAACTAGATTTAACAGACATCTACTGAATATTTCACCTAGCAGCATCAGAATACACGTTTTTCTCAGCAGCACATGGAACATTTTCCAAAATAGACTACATTTTAGGTCACAAAGCAAATTTGTCCAAATTCAGAAACATTGAAGTTATACCTTGCATTCTCTGAGACCACAAGGGAATAAAATTAGAACTCAACACCAAAAGCCACCAAAGAAAGTCCTGTAACATATGGAGGCTGAACAACACACTGTTAAACCACCAGGTGGTCATGGAAGAGATTAGAAACAAAATTCAATTGTTCATGATATTCAAAAAAATGAGCACACAAACTACCAGCTTCTCTGGGACACAGCAAAGACAGTACTCAGAGGCAAGTTTATAGATCTGAGTTCCTACATCAACAAATTGGAGAGAGCTGAAACCAACAATTTAATGAGACAGCTGAGCTTCCTTGAAAAAGAGCAGCAAGATAAACCCAATCCAGTAGATGGAAAGAAATAAAGAAAGTTAAATCAGAAATAAATGAATTAGAATCCAAAAAAATCATAGAAAGAATCAACAAAACAAAGAGTTGGTTCTTCAAAAACATTAACAAAATTGAGAGACCCTTAGCAAATCTTATCAGAAAAAGAAGAGAACACACCTAAATAAATAAACTCAGAGATGAGAATGGTAACATCACCACTGAAACAACCAAGATTCAGAATATTATAAGGGAATATTTCTCAAAACTTTATGCTTATAAGTTTGAGAACTTGCCAAAAATGGACCTTTTCCTAGCAAATATCGACATGCAGAGACTAAACCAAGATGAGTTAAACCATCTTAACAGGCCCATATCAAGAATTGAAGTAGTAATAGCAATCAGAGACCTCCTTTCTGCTGTTTTACAGCGGAATTCTACAAGGCCTTCAAAGCAGAAATCACACGAGTACTCATTAAACACTTCAATGAAATTAAAGAGAAAGTTCACTACAGAATTCATTCTATGAAGCTATAATAACCATCTTCCCAAATCCAGGCAGGGACTCATCAAAGAAAGAACTATAGACCCATATCTTTGATGAACACTGATGCCAAACTTCTCAACAAAATTTTGGCAAATCAGCTTCAACAATTCATCCAAAAACATCATACAGCACAATCAAACAGGATTCATTTCAGGGATGCAGTGCTGGTTCAATATACGCAAATCAATAAACATAATTCATCACATCAACAAGGGTAAGGACAAGAACCACATGATTATCTCAATAGATGCAGAAAAAACATTTGACAAGATCCACCACCCCTTTTGAAGGTTCTGGAAAAATTAGGAATCCATGGAACATTCCTCAATACAATAAAGGCTGTATAAGACAAACCTACAGCCAGTATTATACTCAATTGTGAAAAACTAAAGCCATTTACTCTAAACTCAGGAAAGAAACAAGGATGCTCACTCTCTCCTCTACTCTTCAATCTAGTATTAGAATGCTTAGTTACAGCAATAAGACAAGATGCAAACATAAAGGGAATACAAATAGGGAAAGAAGTAAAACTCTCCCTCTTTGAATATGAGGTGATCTTGTATTTTAAGAATTCCATGGACTCTGCTCCCAAATTACTCATGGTGATTAAAAACTTTGCAAAGTAGCAAGGTATAAAATTAATCCCCCAATATCAATGGCTTTTCTATATGCCAACAAGGGGAAAAGTGTGGCTAAAATCAGGAAAACAGCTCCATTCAGAATAGCCCTACAAAAAATAAAATAACTAGGAATTAACTTAACCAAACAAGTCAAGGACCTCTATGATGAAAACTTTAAAAACCTGAAAATGGAAATCGAAACAGAACTTAGAAAGTGACAAAAAACTCCCATGCTCCTGGATTGGAAAGATCAACATCGTCAAAATGGCAATACTTCCCAAGGCTATCTACAAATTCAATGCGATATCTATCAACATTCCAACCTCATTCTTCAAGGAAATAGAAGAGGCAATCTAAAAATTCATATGGAACAATAAAAGACCCAGAATAGCAAAAACGATCCTTAACAGAAAGAACACTGCTGGAGGAATATCAATACCAAATTTCAAACTCTACTATAAAGCCATAGTAATCAAAACAGCTTGGTATTGGCACAAGAACAGACCTCAGGACCAATGGAATAGAATTGAAAACACAGAAATGAACCTACAGACCTATAGCCATCTAATCTTTGATAAGGGAGCTAAAAAAAATAGAATGAAAGAAAGACAGCCTCTTCAGTAAATGGTGCTGGCAAAAATGGTTAACTAGTTGTAGAAAATTAAGCTAGATTGTTATCTATCTCCCTGCACCAGAATCAACTCCAAATGGATCAAATATCTCAGAGTCAAAGCAGACACTCTGAAAACTTTACAGGATGGAGTAGGAGAAACCGTAGGTCTCCTTGGCACAGGCCAAAATTTTCTTAATAGATACCCAGAAACACAAGAAATCAAAGAAAAGTTGGACAAATAGGATTGCATGAAAGTGCATAGCTTCTGTATGGCAAAGGACATAGTTCGCAAGATTAATAGAAAGCCCACGGATTGGGAGAAGATCTTCACTATCCTTACAACAGACAAGGGTCTTATATCTGAAATATACCTGGAACTCAATAAATTAAATCCCCCAACAACAAATCTTCAAAGAAACAACTCCCCAATAAATAAGTGGGCTAAAGACGTAAAGGGAAAATTCTCTGAATAGGAAAGAAGAATGGCCAATAGACACATGCTCAACCTCTCTAGCCATAAAAGTAATGCAAATCAAAAAAATATTGATATACCACCTCACACCAGTTAGAATGTCTATAATCAAGAATTCTAATTACAACAGATGCTGGAGGGGATGTGGACAGAAGGGAACCTTACTGCATTGTTGGTGGGAGTGTAAACTTGTTCAACCACTTTGGAAAGCAGTATGGAGCTTGCTCAAAATACTCCACATAGAGCTGCAATCCCACTTTTGGGCATTTACCCAAACGTTCACAATCAACAACACACTAAAGCTCCCAGCACAACTATGTTTACTGCAGCATTATTTACCATTGCTAAGATATGGAACCAACCCAGATGCCCCTTGGTAGATGAATGGATCAAGAAAATGTGGTATATATACACAATAGAATTCTATGCCTCCATCAGAAAGAATGGAATTGCCCCATTTGTTAGGAATTGGAAAGACTTGGAAAAAAATATATTAAGTGAAGTAAGCCAGGCCCAAAGAATCATAGGTCCCATGGTTTCCCTTATTTGCAATAACTAGTATATGTCTGAGTCAACCAGAAAAGGTCAGATAAGTTGATGTTAGGGGAATGAACCCCAAGGTACGTATTCAGATGTTTTTTTGTTTTTTTTTCCTTTCATGCAATTGTTTCTATCATATTTACAAGATTATTTCTATGTTGCTTTGTATGTCCCTCCACCACAGTATAACCCATACTTTCACTGTTTTTGATGTTGGGATAATTTGTGGAGGAGAAGTGAAAAAACAAATCGTTTAACTAGGGATACAGGTGGACCCATTGCACCAATGAGATGTACAAGTTGTTATGTCGAAAAACGAACTTAACAACTTGGGGGAGGATCGGTTGGGGGGAGGAGAGGAGTATGGGAAGGGATGGGAAGGGGAAAGGAGGAGTCAACAATGCATGGTAAGAAATGTACTCGTTATCTTGCCCATGTAATTGTAACTCCTCTGTATGGAATTCTCATAGTAAAAAAAGTAAAAAATAAAATAAAATAAAATAAAAAGATGTTGGAAAGGGTGGCTCGTCTGAAATCTGAGCTACTCAGGAGGACAAGATCTGAGGTTTGAGGTTTGAAGCCAGCCATAGCCAAAAACTGACACTTTTGTCTCCAGTAAACCAACAAAAAACCTCAAGTGTATCTCAAGTGACAGACCCCTAGCCTTGAGCACAAAAGTGAAGAGAGAGTATAAGGCCAAAAATTCAAGCCCTAGGGCCATCACACACATATACACGCACACACACACACTCATACACTCACAGAGTGGGAGAAGCTACGTGGACTAAATGAACAATTGGGACTCTGCCAGTGGTTTTTTGTTTTGTTTGTTTGCTTTTGTTGGTCATGGGGCTTGAAGTCTGATGCTAGGCACTGTCCCTCAGGTCTTCAGCTCAAGGCAAATGCTCTACCACTTGAGCCATAGTGCCACTTCTGGTTTTCTGGTGGTTTATTGGAGATAAGAGTCTCACGGACCGGGCACCAGTGGCTCATGCCTGTAAACCCATGGTTTCCCTTATTTGCAATATCTAGTATATGTATGAGTCAAGCTGAAAAGGTCAAATAATGTGATGTTAGGAAAATGAACCCTTAGATATGTATTTTAATGTTTTTTCTTTCATGCATGTGTTTCTAACGCATTTATAAGATTATTTCTTTGTTGCTTTCTATGTCCCTCCCCCACAATATAACCCCCGCTATCACTATATTTGATGTCAGTATAACTTGTGGAGGAGATGGGGGAAAAAAAGTCGTTTAAGGATTCAGGTGGACCTGTTGCAACAATGAGAAGTGCAAGTTGTCATGTCAAAAACGAGCTTTACAACGTCGTGGGGGGGGGAAGGATTGAGTGGGGGGAGAGGGGGGAGGCTGGGAAGGGATGTGAAAGGTAAACAAAGGAGGAGGCTGCAATGCTTGGTAAGAAATGTATGCATTATCCTGCCCATGTAATTGTAACCCCTCTGTACAGTATGTTCACAAATAAAATTTAAAAAAAATAAAAAAAAGAGTCTCACGGACCGGGCACCGGTGGCTCATGCTTGTAATCCTAGCTACTCAGGATGCTGAGATCTGTGGAATGCGGTTCAAAGCCAGCCCAGGCAGGAAAGTCCGTGAGACTCTTATCTCCAATAAACCACTAGAAAACCAGAAGTGGTGTTGTGGCTTAAGCGGTAGAGTGCTCACCTTGAGCTGAAGAGCTGAGGGATAGTGCCCAGGCCCAGAGTTCAAGTCCCATGACGGAACAACAACAATAAAAAAGAGTCTCATGGACTTTTCTGCCTAGGCTGGTTTTGAACCATGATCCTCAGATTCAGCCTCTTGAGTAGTTAAGATTGCAGCCATGAACGACTGGCACCCAGCTATGCCAGTGTTTTTAATGATCTCCTTCCCTCATGAGTTCTGCTTGAGAATGTGGCTTCTGCCTTTGGACAGTGGCCACCGGTAGCGCTAGCTCTGGTCAAATCCAGGAAGGAATTTCTGAAGCTTCTCTGACCCTGTGTACCCAGGCACCCTCACCACCAGCCCTCGCTGCCAACAGGAATGAGTAATGAACAATCACATGACCAGATGAAGTGCAGAAAATTCCATGCTTAGTGATCTTTTACTCTAAATAGCATTTTTAAAAGAAACATTTGGTAACACAATGAAGAGACAAAGGTCAAGGGGGGAACCAATACAACAACAATATAAACAAAACAATATGTTGGAAATGATCTGTACAACTTGGGGCTGGGTGATGGGGGTAGAGAAAGCAGGAGAAAATTGAGGGATGGGGTAACAAGTTTGTCAAGAAATGTATTTATTACCTTATGTAACACTAAACTGTACATCATCTTGACAATAAAAATAAATAAATAAAAATGTATAAATAAAAGGAAAATTTCAGCATAGCAGACTGGGAGTGAAAAGTCATGTTTATGAAAGCAGAGTCAAACAAGAATAGTTTCTTAGGTTAGTGAAGGAAAAGATGATGTCATATTCATTTTTATATTACTCAGCCTCAGAAGACAATGAGCACATACTTAAACATACATTTTATGCGAGGCACTATTGTCTCATGGATACAATTCTAGCTACTCAGGAAGCTGACATCTGAGGACCAACGTTCAAAGTCAGCATAGGCTGACAAGTTTTCAAGACTGTTATCTCCAATTAACTAGCAAAAATAATGATACTAGAGGCATAACTATATGGCATAGCACCAGCCACAAGCCAAAACAAAATAAAACAAAGAACCCCAGTAAGAATGAGAGATCCATTTTTCAAGACCTAATAGTGGGACACACACACACACACACACACACACACACACACACACACACACACACACACAGAGGTAAGCAGGATGCTAGCACTGTATGCCAGAGATTAACTTGTAGGTATGCTAGAAACTACTTCTCAGGAGATCTCTCCCAACCCTGAGCAAAGGACAGGCTCTCTGAGAAGATCCTCTCTTCCCCTGGCAAGTCCCACATATGCACAGCCCTCTGTCCTCCAATTAAATCACTTTGTTTTGTGTTTGCTCTTATGTGGTCTTGAACTCAGGACCTTTTACTGTGATGTAGCTTATTCACCTTTTCAGTGCTTACTTGGAAATAAGAGTCTCATAAACTTTCTTCCTAAGACTGGCTTTCAATCTCTTATCTTTAGATCTCAGACTTAGTACCTAGGGTTACAGGTGTGAGAAATGAGTGCATGACCTCTAAACTATTTTTAAGCCTTAAATTTCTTTTTTGTGCATTCATGGTCCCCCCTCTTCTTTTCAATGGCAGTCTCTGTGGTTTTCTGACTCATTTCCTTTGGCATTCAGTGATATCAGTAACCAGATCTCTGATGGTGGGACAAATCTCATTGTTTGATAGACATACAAGGAAAAAGTTGGGGCTTGAAATTTTTCCCCAGGTAACAGGAGATTAAAAACTTGGTGAGGATAGGAGTAGAGAGGTGGTCGTTAGGATTCTAAGGTGTATTAGTTAATATTGTTTAAAAAGAAATTAGGATATACTTACATAATTTTTCCAATTTTTAATGCTACTCATTAAAATCATATTCATTATGGTTCGGACCTGGAATGTCTCCAAAAAGGAGTCATCCATTGTAGCGATTAATGTTCAGAGATGCAGCTTCAGTGAAGTAATTGCATTTGAGTGCTCTGTCCTCATCAGTAAGTAAATCCATTGTTAAGTTCCTAATTTGATAGACTTTTGGAAGCGATGGAATCTTTGAAGGTTAAAAGACCTAGTTGAAAGACCTGGGGTTTTAAAAGTGATATCCTTTCCTGGCCTGTTCCTCTCATTTATCCTCGTGCTCTGTTTGATTCCTATTTGGTCCATGAGCTGAGTAGCTTTTTCTTAACACATGCTTCCACCACAATGTGGCAGACTCTCTGGAATCTTCCCAGATTCATCAAAGGACAAAGCTGCCCTTGAGTGTGTTTACCATAATGATAAAAATAGGTAAATCTGTCATTTTTGGAGGTTAATTGCTTTTAATTAGAACAGTGATTCTCAGAGTATGGCTCAAACCTACATCATCAGCACTGAGGAATTGTCAGAACTGTCCGGTTTTTTGTCTTTTAATAATTTTTGGTAGTTCTGAGGTTTGAATGAAGGGTTTTACACATTGTAGGTAGTCACTCTAGCAATTTGAGCCATGCCTTTTAAACTTTAGTTATTTTTCCTATAAGGTTCTATGTTTACAACCCCAAGGCAAGCCTCAAACCATTATCGTATCATCTAGCTTTCTGAGTTGTTGGATTTACAGGTGGGTTTGATCCTGAGATAGGATCTTGATAATATTTTTTCTGAGTTGGCCTTGCTTCCGAAGTAGCTGAGATTATTGGCTAATGCAAACCCAAATTGTTGGCTGTCCTTTTCCTTTGCCCCAGATAAGCTAATTAGAGAAGAAGGGTAAGAGTGAGCCTATCCAAATGATTTTGGGGAAATGTAGATTAAATGTAGATTGGATTTGCAGGAACTGTGTTGAGGACTGCTTTAGTAGAAATTTAAAAAAATATTCTAAGGATGATAAAGGCTGATTTTTGAAGAGATATGAGTGATGGAAAAACATGTTTATCACTCTTTAATTTGTTATCTGTCCCTTCACAAACATGTGACATCCAAAGCTGGCAAAACTATGTCCATATTGTCAAACATAGCTAACATCCTGTCCACACACAGCCAGCAGGCAGCAGATATCCATTATTAAGTTAACATGCATAATTGAATAATAGTAGAATATTAAACTATTATTTCAGTCTTTATTAGAAAGTCAGTCAGCAATGTAGGCCCATATAGTTCAAGCATTTGTGTGTCTTAAATCATTTAAATAAGGATACAGTTGGACTCATTGCAACAATGAGATGTACAACTCCTTATGTCGAAAACGAACTTTACAACTGTGATGGGGGAGGAGGATTAGGAGGCGGGGTATGGAGAGGATGGGAAGGAATGGGAAGGGGAAACAAAGGGGGAGACTACAATGCTTGATAAGAACTGTACTCATTATCTTGCCCATCTAATTGTAACCCCTCTGTATAGTATTTTCACAATAAAAAAGTGTACAAAATATCTGGGTTCAAGTTGTAATTAATTAACTTTAATTTTTGTGCCTTTCCTGGGCTTGAATTCAGGGACTAGACAATGTCCTCATGCATTTTTGCTCAAGATTTGTGCCCTACTGCTTCAGACATGGCTCCACCTCTGGTTTGTTGATGGTTCATTCGAGTTAAGAGTATTACAGACTTTCCTACCCAGACTGGCTATACATATGATTGTCAGATCTTAGTCTCCTGAGTAGCTGGGATTTATGAATATATCATCAGTATCCTGAAAGCTTTTATTATAGAGATCTTAACATGTTCATTTGTATGCAGAATTAGAACAAATCATTATTTTCCTTAAAAGCTTTGATTGCATATTCTAATTATAGCATGTGCATTAATTTTGTTGCTGTCATTAAAAATCCCTACAACTTCGGGGATTTAATTGACTTAAATTTTGTATATCAAAGTGACGTATAAGCTTGGTACTGGTGGTTCGCACCTGTAATCTATAGGTCTCTGGGTTCATTTCATTTCTGATTTTTCAATTCTATTCCATTAGTCCTGAGGTCTGTTCTTATGCCAATACCAAGCTGTTTTGATTACTATGGCTTTATAGTAGTTTGAAATTTGGTATTGATATTCCTCCAGCAGTGTTCTTTCCGTTGAGGAGCGTTTTTGCTATTCGGGGTCTTTTATTGTTTCACATGAATTTTTGGATTGCCTCTTCTATTTCCTTGAAGAATGAGTTTGGAATTTTGATAGGTATCGCGTTGAATTTATAGATAGCCTTGGGAAATATTGCCATTTTCACGATGTTACTCTTCCCAATCCAGGAGCATGGGAGGTTTTGCTATTTTTGAAGTTCTGTTTTGATTTCCTTTTTCAAGATTTTAAAGTTTTCATCATAGAGGTCCTTCACCTCTTTGGTTAAGTTAATTCCTAGGTATTTTATTTTTTGTGGGGCTATTACAAATGGAGTTGCTTTCCTAATTTCAGCCAAAGTTTTCTCATTGTTGGCATACAGAAAAGCCATTGATTTTGGGGGGTTAATTTTATACCCTTCTACCTTCCGAAAGTTTTGAATCAGCTTGAGTAATTTGGGAGTGGAGTCTATGGGATTCTTTAAATACAAGATCATGTCATCTGCAAAGAGGGAGAGTTTTATTTCTTCTTTCACTATTTGGATCCCTTTTATGTTTGCATCTTGTGTCATTGCTGTAGCTAGGCATTCCAATACTAGATCGAAGAGAAGTGGAGAGAGTGGACATCCTTGTCTTGTTCCTGAGTTAAGAGGAAATGGCTTTAGTTTTTCACCATTAAATATAATGCTGGCTGTAAGTTTGTCATATTCAGCCTTTATTGTATTGAGGAATGTTCCATGGATTCCTAATTTTTCCAGAACGTTCATCATAAAGTGGTGATGGATCTTGTCGAATGCTTTTTCTACATCTATTGAGATAACCATGTGGTTCTTATTCTTGCTCCTGTTGATGTGATGAATAATATTAATTGATTTGCTTATATTGAACCAGCTTTGCATACCTGAAATGAATCCTGTTTGATCGCGCTGTATGATTTTTGGATGAATTGTTGAGGTCGATTGTCCAAAATTTTGTTGAAAAATTTTGCATCAATGTTCATCAAAGTAATGGGTCTATAGTTCTCTTTCTTTGATGAGTCCCTGCCTGGTTTTGGGATGAGGGTTATGATGGCTTCATAGAATGTGTTCGGTAGTGAACTTTCCTATTTCAATTTCATTGAAGATTTGGAAGAGTATTGGTGTGAGGTGTGTTTGAAGGCCTTGTAAAATTCCACTGTAAAACCATCTGGTCCTGGACTTTTCTTAGCAGGAAGTCTCTTATTGCTGTTTCTATTTCCATGCTTGATATGGACCTGTTAAGATGGTTTAACTCATCTTGGTTTAGTTTTGGCATGTCAGTATTTGCTAGGAAAAGGTCCATTTCCGTTATTCTCAAACTTATTAGCATAAAGTTTTGAGAAGTAGTCCCTTATAATGTTCTGAATCTTGGTTGTTTCTGTGGTGATGTTTCCATTCTCATCTCTGAGTTTATTTAATTGGGTGTGTTCTCTTCTTTTTCTGATAAGATTTGCTAAGGGTCTGTCAATTTTGCTAATTGTTTCGAAGAACCAACTCTTTGTTTTGTTGATTCTTTCTATACTTTTTGGATTCTAATTAATTTAATTCTGATATAATTTTATTTCTTTCCCTCTACTGGATTGGGATTTATCTTGCTGTTCTTTTTCAAGGAGGTTTAGCTGTGTCATTAAATTATTGGTTTCAGATCTCTCAAATTTGTTTATGTAGGAGGTCAGAGCTATACACTTGCCTCTGAGTACTGCCTTTGGTGTATCCCAGAGGAGCTGTTAATTTGTGTGTTCATTTTTGTTGAATAGCATAAACATTTAAATTTTCTTTCTAATGTCTTCCATGTTCCACTCGTGATTCAGCAGTGTGTTGTTCAGCCTCATGTGTTACCAGAATTTCTTTGGTGGCAATTGGTATTGAGTTCTAATTTTATTCCCTTGTGGTCAGAGAAAATGCATGGTATAACTTCAATGTTTCTGAGTTTGCTTTGTGGCCTAAAATTTGGTCTATTTTAGAAAATGTTCCATGGGCTGCTGAGAAAAACGTGTATTCTGATGGTGCTGGGTGAAATGTGCGGTAGATGTCTATTAAATCTAATTGACCTATGCAACTGTTTAGATCTGCGGTTTCTCTGTTGAGTGTTTGCCGAGTTGATCTAACTAGTGGGGAGAGTGGTGTGTTGAAATCCCCAACCATTAATGTCTTTGGATCTATGTGGGTTTTGTGGGAGAATAGTGTTTCTTTGATACATTTGGGTGCTCCATTGTTTGGTAAATAGATATTTAGAATTGTAATATCCTCCTGAAAAAGGGATCCCTTAATTAGTATGTAGGGACCTTCTTTATCTTTTCTCATGAATTTTCATTTGAAGTCTATTTTATCTGATATTAGGATTGCAACTCCCGCCTATTTATGGGGTCTGTTTTCATGGTAGATTTTGTTCCAGTCTTTAACATTGAAAATGTGTTCGTTTTTACGGGCAAGATGTGACTCCTGAAGGCAGCAGAAAAAGGGATCTTGTTTTTTAATCCAACTAGACAGTCTATGTCGCTTACTTGGAGAGTTAAGTCCGTTAACATTAGTAGATAGAACTGAGGGGTATTTGGTATTTCCTGCCATGTTATCCACCTTCTTGGGGGCTGCGAAAACTAGGTTCTTCCTTTGGTTCTTGGATTCTCAGTTTGGGTGCAGTTTCTTGGCCTTTATTGTGGTCTTGTTTGTTTTCTATGTGTAGGAAATCTTTAAGAATCTTTTGTAGGGCTGGTTTGGTGGAGATGTATTGTTTCAATTTTTCTTTGTTATGGAAGGTTTTTATTTGGCCTTCAGTTATGAAGGAGAGTTTAGCTGGGTACAGTATTCTTGGTTGATAGTTGTTTGTTTTTAAGGCATGGCATACATCATTCCAGGCTCTTCTTGCTGTGATTGTCTCTGCTGAGAAATCTGAGGTGATTCTAATTGGTTGCCCTTTATAGATGATTAATCTTTTCTCCTTGACAGCTTTAAGGATCTTTTCCTTGGTCTGAGTTGATCCTGTTTGGATTGTAATGTGATAGTGGGATGTTCTATATTCTTCTTGTCTATTTGGGGTTCTAAAAGTTTCTTGTATCTGAATAGGCCTATCTTTTTGCATGTTTGGGAAGTTCTCTGCTAGCATCCTGTTAAACAAATTTCCTAGACCATTAACTTCTGTTTCTAGGTGCTCCTCTACGCCCATTATCCATAGATTAGGCCTTCTGATGGTGTCTTCCAAGTGTTGGACAGATCTATCATATTTCTTGGACTTGTCTTGGATGGTAGTATGTTCTTTCTCTATAATATCTAGGCTGTCTTCAAACCCTGAGATTCGATCTTCTTCATGGTCTAACCTGCTGTCCAGACTTTCTACTTTGTTTTTTTTATCTCTTTTCCTTCTAATTGGTCGCTTTGATGGCTTCAAATTCTTTGTTGAAATTTTGTTTTAGATCTTGTATGAACTTCTTTACTTCCTTAATTTGATGTTCAGTGTTTATTCTCAAATCACTTAGTTGATTAGTTATGGTTTCCTTGGACTCCCATTCCTTCTGTTTGGTTCCATTCAGCATTGCCTTTTTGGTCTTCCTGACTTCCTTCAGCTCTTTGTTAATGTATTCCATGAATTCCTTTAGTGATCTTTGTGTATTCTCATCCTTCTCTCTCAATTCCTGTATTACTCTTTGCTAGCTTCCTCCCTTTCGTGGGATTCCTGTAGTTCTCTTTGAGTATTCTCAGCCTGCTCATGCCATTCCTGCCTTTCTCTTTGTGTATTCTCATGCTGCTCACGCAAATCCTGTATCAATTTTTGAGTAGCTTCCTCGCGCTTATGATATTCCTGTATAAACTTTTGGATTGCCTCCTCTCTCTCCCTATCACGCTCATACAGAGACCTTTTTATGTTTTCAATCTTTGCATTTATCATTTTTGCCAGCAGTGTTTGTAGAGCTATTTGGGAACTCTCCTCTGGATTATTCATTATCTGTTCCTTCCCCTGGTTATCAAGAGTGGGAATTGAGATACCCGGATTTGCCATTTTTCTTGTGTTTTTCCGTCTTACTCTGCCCGTTTGAGATGAAAAGAGCTCCAGTGTTGTGCTAGTACACTATCTTAAGGCAAGCATCAACCAAAGTCTGAATTTGCACACACAATAGTCTACAGATACAATCTAGTTCAACAGATACATCTATTCCACATCAAACAACTATATGTTAATGGGCTACAAACCGCGAAGAAGAATTTTCACAACCAGAAATTATTAGGGTTAGGGAGAGATGTGGTTAAAAAAAGTAATAGATTGATGTGGGAAGGCACAGGGAGAGTTAACTAAGTCCTAATCTCAAAGCAGGAAATAGGTTGTGTAGGATGAAAGTAGAGAGAGAGATAAAAAAGAAGAAATGGAAAGGGAAAAGAAAGAGAATAGAAAAAATATAAAAGTAAAAATTAATAATATTATGCAGAACAAAAACAATCTATTTAGAGAAGAACGTGAATATATTGAGAGAAGGGGAGGGATATAAAGCAGATGTGAAAAACTTAAAAATAAAAATGCTTAAGGGGCTGGGATGGTGGCTCAGTGGTAGAGTGCTTGCCTTGCATGCATGAGGCTCTGGGTTCGATTCCTCAGCACCACATATACAAAAAAACCCGGAAATGGTGCTGTGACTCATGTGGTAGAGCACTTGCTTTGAGCTGAAGAGTTAAGGGACAGCGCCCAAGCCCAGAGTTTAGGCCCACAACCGACCAAAAAAATAAAAATAAAAATAAAAATGCTTAAAATATTATATAGGTATAAAGAGGTAGTACTGCTATTAAGGAATTTAAGCCTCAGAGGTTTTGAATTGAGTAATAAATTTGTGGATTAAGTGTGTACACAATGGGGGATATTGTCTAATAGTCAACTAAGAGTTTATCTGAGGATGAGCAGGACAACAATTAAGTCACATAAAGAAGAACGAAAGAGAGGAAATGGTGAAAAGGACAAGAAAGGAAGAAAAAAAGATCAGAAGTCCAGTAGAGCTAAACAAAAAACAAAAAGATAATTAAAAAAGAAAAAAAGAGAAAGAAAACAAAAAAAGAAATAAAAACGCACACTCAGGGATCCCTAAAATAAAAATTATAAGAGGAATAAAAAGTTACTGGAAAACAATTTTTTTTTAAAAACGCAAAAATTAAAGATTAAAAAAAGTTTTAGAAAAGAAAAAAAATTTTATATAAGGTACCAAAAAAAGAAGAAGAAGTAGAAGTAGAAGAAGAAGGAGAAGAAGAAGGAGAAGAAGAAGAAGAAGAAGAAGAAGAAGAAGAAGAAGAAGAAGAAGAAGAAGAAGAAGAAGAAGAAGAAGAAGAAGAAGAAGAAGAAGAAGAAGAAGAAGAAGAAGAAGAAGAAGAAGAAGAAGAAGAAGAAGAAGAGGAAGAAGAAGAAGAAGAAGAAGAAGAAGAAGAAGAAGAAGAAGAAGAAGAAGAAGAAGAAGAAGAAGAAGAAGAAGACGAAGACGAAGAAGAAGAAGAAGAGGAAGAAGAAGAAGAAGAAGAAGAAGAAGAAGAAGAAGAAGAAGAAGAAGAAGAAGAAGAAGAAGAAGAAGAAGAAGAAGAAGAAGAAGAAGAAGAAGAAGAAGAAGAAGAAGAAGAGGAAGAAGAGGAAGAGGAAGAAGAGGAAGAGGAAGAAGAGGAAGAGGAAGAAGAGGAAGAGGAAGAAGAGGAAGAGGAAGAAGAGGAAGAGGAAGAAGAGGAAGAAGAGGAAGAGGAAGAAGAGGAAGAGGAAGAAGAAGAAGAAGAAGAAGAGGAAGAAGAAGAAGAAGAAGAAGAGGAAGAAGAAGAAGAAGAAGAAGAAGAAGAAGAAGAAGAAGAAGAAGAGGAAGAAGAGGAAGAAGAGGAAGAAGAGGAAGAGGAAGAAGAGGAAGAAGAGGAAGAAGAAGAAGAAGAAGAAGAAGAAGAAGAAGAAGAAGAAGAAGAAGAAGAAGAAGAAGAAGAAGAAGAAGAAGAAGAAGAAGAAGAAGAAGAAGAAGAAGAAGAGGAGGAGGAGGAGGAAGAAATTTCTTTGATTTTTTTGGGGGAGGGGTGGGAAAAATCCAGTATCTCCCTTGTGTATGTAACCAGCCTCTTGTTGGAGTCTCTGGTCTGCTTGTGGTCCTGTGTCTTGGTTGGTTTCTTAAGTCAGTTTTTTCGAACAGGCAGAAACATGCTCTGCTTTACCCAGGATTTTGCGATCCTCCTCCAAGGCTAGTTCAATGGGAGGCAGATCTACTTTGAGAATCACAAAAGAGGGAGTTGCAGTGATGAAGCTAGGTTCTGGGTAGAGTTGAGGCCTTTCAACAAACAGTAGCTTTTCCCGCTGGCTAGTTTGTGAGAAATTCACAGCACCCACTCTGGAGCCATTCTCAGGGTTTCTGTTTACTGAATTACAATTGATTGTCGAGGCTGCTGAAGGGAGGGGCAGCTTCTGGCTCTGATTACCCAGTGAAGAAAGCCACTGCTAGGGCTGGCGCCTGAGCTGGGTGACTTTTCCCTGGGTGGAGCTGAGTCTGGCAGGTCACGCCGCTGTTAAGTTCTTTTGACCTGCTAAATGACTTGTTTTATTCCAAGGCTTGAGTTGGGGCTAGCAGCTCCAATGAGCTTTGTCAGTATCCAAGATGGAGATCTCCGGTACTGGGGGGGTGGGAGGGGTGGCCTTCCTTCCTCTGCTCCCTGGGAAGGAGTGAGGATGTCAGGCTTCTACTCCCGCCGAGTCTTGGTTCCTGGGTCATCTCTGGTTCTCTGAACTGCAGGATGAAGATGTCCGCTCCTTGTCGGTTCTTGCTGGTGTTGAGTAGAATCCACTTGCCCGCTGCATCTGGCTCCTTCATCCCAGACTCTCTGTGGTTCAGGTATGGCCCCTGCAGTCGCCGCCGCCAGTGCTGCCGCCAGTGCTGCCGCCGCCACCGCAGCTGCTAGCAAGAGCTCAGATCTGTCTCCTAGCCTGGATTTTCTCTCTCTGGCCTGACTCTCTTTTCTGTGATGGCACACTTGGTGTGATTCTCTGGCTTAGGACTGTTCACTGGAACTCTAAAACTGCTTTCTATGCAAGAGCTTGTTTAGACTCCAGCTTCTGCTCCTCCATCTTCCCGGAATTCCATCTCCATGAGACTCTTATCTCCAATAAACCACAAGATAAACCAGAACTGGCACTGTGATTCAAGTACAGTGTTAGCCTTGAGCTGAAGAGCTAACTGACAGCTCCCAGGCCCAGAGTACAAGCCCCATAACCAAAAGTGTGTATATTCAAACACACACACACACACACATACGTAGTGATTGTGTTATTCTTTTACCCATTCATCATTGGTGGACCTACAGCTTTCTTAATGATTGCAATAAATATGGACAAGATCACATAGTAGATCTACTATTGCCAACTTAGATATTTTAAAATGTGCATTTCCATGCAATTTAGTACATTAATGATGTTGTCCAGTGATCTACTTTGAAACTTTTTCCATCTTCTCTAATTGAAACATTGGAGAAATGCACCTTCTACAGATCTGCTTTGCTAATTACATCACCATCAATTATTTAATGCATATGGCATTCCATTAAGGTAACTGTCTTTTGAACTAGTGCAGCTGCAAGCACTTAATCATTCATATGTTTACTCATATTTTTTTTATTTTCAAGATGATGTACAGAGGGGTTACATTTACCTAAGTAAAGTAGAATGTGCATTTCTTCTCAAACATGTTACCACTTCCCTCATTTTTCTCATAATTTCCCTCCCCTCTTACACCTTCCCCCCAAGTTGTACAATCATTTCCGACATATTATTCTGTGTATATTGCTGCTCTGTCATCTTTTCTCACCTTTCTGTTGTTCCCCTTCCTTTTCCTTATTCAGATAAATGTATATAAAATACCAGAGTACCAAAATCAAATACAATGACAACAGGGGATATATCGTAGTGGGAAGAAAATACAAAAAATTTACTTGTTTTTATTTTTTATTTTTGGCAGGGGGCGGGTGGTCATGAGGCCTGAACTCTGGGCTGGGGCCTCTCCCTCAGCTCTTCAGCTCAAGTCTAATATTCTACTACTTGAATCATAGCATCACATCTGGCTTTTTCTGTTTAGATGTTGCTGAAGAATTGAACCCAGGGCCACATGATTGCAATAAATAGAGGCAAGTACTCTACTACTGAGCCACCTTCCCATCCTGTTGTTGCACTTTTAATGTACTATGTGATTTTTTTCGTTTTTTTGGTACATTCTCTTTTTTTTAATGAGTTTCAAATAATTGTGGAAAATTCTTTCACATACAAATAGATCCTGTGGAAATTTTAGCTAGAAAAATTTTCTATGTGTTTCATTATTTTTTATTTTTGTCGGTCATGGGACAAAAAAAAGAAACTTTGCCACTTTAGCGGGGAGGGGGAGAGGGAGGAGGAAATGGGAAGGTATGGGAAGGGGAAACAAAGGAGGAGCAACAATGCTTGATAAGAAATGTACTCATTTCCTTGCCCATGTAATTGTAATCCCTCTGTGTGGTATTTTCACAATAAAAAACAATAATAAAAAATTGCTATGTGATCTGGTATATAGGTATAATACTGTCTTCTTTGGAGGCCAAAGTAGGAAGATTTCTTGTTCAAGTCCAGCCCTAGTAGATTAGCAAAACTATATAACCCCCAAGTATAAACAAAAGGGGTTGTGGACATAACTCAAATACTATAGCACCTCCGTAGCATGCACAGGCTTTGGTTCAATCTTCAGGGGAAACAAAAGTGAAAAGGAAGAGAAAAAATCCTGAATTTTCAAAGTTGTTACTGTGCAGATATTTCTAGATAACCATTTAGCCATCAAATCTATACAGGAATTTTTAGAAAGAGATAAGAATTTCAACAAATTGCAATTGCAGCAAACATGGCTTATTTATCTTATTTATATTATGGTGGGAATAATAGGCAATTAGAATGAATATGAGAGCTTCAGAAGAAATTGGCAATTTATCGAGGAAGAATGTCAAGCATTGCTTTGAGACACTAAAAATGGAAGCAGCAGGTCAGATTTCAGACATATTTGCAGCTGAATTGGGATGTAGACCAGCCCTGCCCTTACTACAGTCCCCTGAAAAATTTTTTGCCAACCTCTGCTATCCTTCTGGGCTGTAAAGCCATTCTCCTAACCTGCTCAGAGACAGGGGCTTCACCCCAACCAACGTCTTACAAAAAAGTTCACCTTTTGCCAGCCCCAATCAAAAGTCCTGACAAATAAGCAATGGAATTCCCATCTCTCCTTCGTGTTTTTGAGCTAAAATTCTGCAGCCATATTTTAAGAATGTATTTTCAAGATTGTTTGAATTCGTGTTTCCTGGATGGGAAAGTGGAATAGCCCCAAATGCATCTATTTTTATTTGTTTCCCACTCTGCTGATGTTGTACTCACTTGACACAATGGAAATCATTGTGGGTAACCCTTGAAGTTGAGCTAATTTTTCAAGGCCCCTGGGCAGTGGGATAGATCACCCTCTCAGATTAGCTATTACAACCAGTGATTAAAGTGTAACCTGGTCTTTCAGAAATAACAGAAATTCTGCCACGTTTTTCAGTTCTGTTAAATGTGGTGGACAGAGCTAACCCTGAATGCTGGCTGCATGTTGGGTTGCCATAGAAGCAAGCGGCATCCTTGGCCACTTGTTCCACAGAGAAGCTCCTCCCTGTGCCAGCTTAATAAAGCAGAAAGTACCTTTCTTTGTTGCTGGCATAGCTATCTCTGCCCTCCCCAAGATAGCTGAACAATAGAAGGGGTATCTCACTAATATGTGGCATGGAAAATACAGGCAACAAAGTGATGGACTTAGCTGTGTCCATCGCTGGCCTTAATGACCCTAGGGGATAGGTGAGATTTTACATTAGACAAGATCATCAGTAATGCCAGTGGGAGATTCTTGTCTAAGCATTGGGAATAGCTCTCAGTGTTTCTTTTGCCTACATTAAAGGCTGCTTAATGCACTAGAGCTTATCTTCGAAAAGACACTGAAAGGAAAAACAGAGGGGATCGAAAGGGCCACAGAGACACAGAGTTGTCCTAGCCCCTTGTTAGGGATCTTAGAAGAGGAGGTGCACACATGTGGAAGCCCTCAATTTAAGCCTCACTTGATTTGTGAAATAAAATCATTCACTGAGTTGATGTGCCTCCTGGATTCTGCCTACCTGCATGATTCCCTTTACAATTCACCCAAATGCCAAGGATGATACAGTACACTGTACTCAACACTCTTTAAATAAACTGAGGCTCAGGGATATGAGCCTGAGTTCCTTGGTAAGCAGCAATGCTGGCACTTGGATCTATGACTCCAGCTGTGAACCTACACTTCATTTGTCTTTTCTGACCTTGAAATAAGAAAATTCTCTTTTCCTGCCTGCCAGCTAACTAGCTCCATGCTCAGTGCCCACTTCCCTATACTCCAGTTCTATCTAGAGAATAAAATACTCGAAGTCATCTATCTTCCACACTGATGTGTCTCTGCTTACCAGGAATCAATGCCTGGGGTGCTGGTAGGGCAGCAGAGGACAGCCTCCTTCTGCCTTCCTTATTTCACGCAAGTTTCTTTGTATATACTATCTCTCTTGTAACGCAAGGCTCTGGTGGAGCAGTGTTGCTAATGGGGCAAGATAGAAATCCTAGGAGGTGGAGTTCTCTTTTAATTTTAAATTCCTTAATTCTCAGTTGTCTCACTTTCTGAGGTATAACATATAAGCAAGGGGACAAAGAAATATGCTTTTAGCAAATATCAGAAGAGTTCTCTGTGTCTATTAGAATTGTTGTTTTTGTTGATCATAGAGTTTGAACTTAGGGTCCCGGCACTGTCCCTGGGCTTTTTTGCTCAAGACTAGAGCCCTACCACATTGAGCCAAATTTCCACTTCCAGTTTTCTGGTGGTTAATTGGAGATAAGAGTCTCACAGACTTTCCTTCCTGGGCTGGATTTGAACCACAATTCTCAGATTTCAGCCTCCTGAGTAACAAGTATTACAGTCGTGGGCCACCAGCACCTGGCAGAATTTTTTTTCTTTTTTCTTTTTTTAAATACTGTGAGATTTGCAGAGAAAGCAAGAAATTAGAATCTATTGTTGGGAGAACAAATTAATTAAATGTTTTGTGGACAGCTTGACAAAGTACATTAAGTAATGAAATATGCCTCATCTTTGACCCAGCTAAATACATCTGAATATTCCTCAAAATAAGTCACAGAGAGAGGAAGATATTTTGGGCAAGCATGCCTCAGCACCATATGTCCATCCTAGGCAAGGTCTGGAAAAATAACCTAGGTGATAAAATTATTACTGCATGTATTCAACTAACTGGAAAGCAATTCTTAAAATACTACATGCCTATTGAAAGGAAAAGGTATTCTTGACACAGGAAGCAAAACAAAAACAAAGTGTTAAAAATAATAGAGTTATCTTGGGGTTCATTTCGCCTAGCATCATCTTTTCTGACCATCTCTGCTTGTCTCATATGTCTATAGTTCTAGCTATTCTGGAACCTAAAGCCAGAAGCTCACTTGAACTCTAGTTCAGGGCTCACCTAAGCAACATATTGAGATACTGTCTAAACACAAATAGCTGTCTTCATCCAACCAGACCATGCTCAAGAAATTATGTAGTCCCAAATGTTTGTATAAAGTACACTTAGGAAGAAGAGGTTCAGGTGTACCTTCACATACAAGGGTGACAGATAGGTAATGACAAATATTTAAGGCTTGAAGACAGAATTTTTATTGTGTTCACTATAAAT